>NC_056735.1:1371210916-1371225916 GCF_019279795.1 Protopterus annectens | reverse complement strand
ACCTGATGGTCACTGTTCAGTCTATCATCCCGTTTCTGGAGAAAGAGTATTAGATGTGCTCGATAGATCTCCAGGATGCATACTACCATATAAAAATGGACAAACGCTCCAGGAGATACCTCCACTTCTGGCTGGGAGCCAATCATTACCAATTCCAAGTGCTGTCCTTTGGTCTCTCCACAGCCCCCAGAGTGTTCACCAAATGTATGGCAGTACTAACAGCTCACTTGAGACTGGAAGGATTGCGGGTGTTTCCATATTTAGGCAATTGGCTCCTTACGGCTCCCACCAAGCATCTACTACTTTTTGCCTTGCACTACACACTACAGCTGGCCCGGCTTCTGGGTATTTCAGTAAACAAGAAGAAGTAGAAACTAATACCTTCTCAAAGCCTAGATTTCAGAGGAGCAATATTTGACAAAAGGTCCTGTCTTGTCGCTCTTCCTTATCACAGAATACAGAGGCTAAGATCTCAGCTCCTGGTGATACTCTCTTAGGACAAAGTCCCAGCTCATTTAGTCCTTCAACTGCTAGGGTCAGTGGCAGCAACAATCACCATAGTTCCCCTAGCCAGACTTCATCTGAGGCTAATACAGTGGCTCCTAGCGTCACAGTTTTCCCTATTAACACATTCTATGTCCCACCCAATCCGCATAACAAACCATTGCAAGCAGGATCTGAATTGGTGGTTGAAGTCAGAAAAGGAGTTAGGAAGTCATCCCTTCTCACCCTCTCAGCCCAAGGCCGTAGTGACCACGGAAGCATCCCTGATGGGTGGGGACATTTTCAGGGAAAGACAGTCCAAGGCATTTGGTCCCCCTTAGAAGCCAATTTGCATGTCAACGTCCTAGAACTGAGAGAGGTGCTTCTGGTGTTGCAAGCATTCCAATCTGCCCTCCCATCAGGAACAGTTAATATCTATTCGGACAACATGTCGGTCGTCTGGTATCTCAATAAACAGGGGAACCAGATCCTACCAGTTATGTTGGGAAGCCATGAGAGAATGACAATGGGTGATAGTCTCCAACCCTTTCTTATAGCAATGTACATTCCCGGGAATTCCATCATGATTGCGGACAAACTGAGCAGTGTAGTCTCCTGCCTCATAAGTGGTCTCTCAATCCCAAGGTACCACTGGAGATTTTTCATTGGTGGGATCAGCCTTGCTGTGATCTATTTGCATCTCCCATCAACCACAAATGCAGCAGCTACTTTGCCCTAATCCCCCCTTAAGGGGTGTCCCAGAGGGATGCTCTTGTACACGATTGGATCCCCCAGGACTGCTTTATGCCTTCCTTCCCTTTCCTCTGATTCTACTATTTTTAAAGAAAGCACATCGGTTGAGAAGCAGAGTAATCCTCATTGCACCCAAGTCTGGTTTCCCTTCATTTGGCCTCACCTAGTTCACCGCCTGTGGACTCTGGACCCAACTCCAGGATTACTGTCACATCCACAGAGGTTGGTCCATCCAAACTTATTGAGCCTCAAGCTGACAGCTTGGTACCACCACTTCCAGTAATTGCCAGACAAAATAATCTATCTTCCCTGTACAAAAAATACTTTAAATATGTAAGTGGAACAGATTTGTGTTGTGGTCTCGAGAAAAAAGACTTGAACCCTTTTCATCTCCTATTAATACAGTGCTGGAGTACTCATCAACCTTACTCCATTCAGGAGCCTCAACTTCTACTTAGAGTCCATTTAGCAACTATCTCAATTTTCCATAATGGTTTTGAAGATTTCTCTTTAATATCTCACTGTCTCGGCAAAACCTTCTTAAAAGGAATCACGCATTTAAAACCACCCCTTAAAGAGCCCATTGAACCTTGGAATTTAACGCTAGTCCTACAAACCTTGACTCATCAACCCTTTGAGCCAGCTGCCACTTGCGATAGAAATTTTTTGTTTTGGAAGACTGTATTCCTGGTAGCCATCACTTCAGCCAGGAGAATATCAGAATTATAGGCCTTGTATGTAAAACGCCCTTACATAGTTTTTCACAAATAGAGAGTATCTCTTCGGACTATAACCCCTCCTTTCTACCCAAAGTTGTATCAGATTTCAATATTAATCAATACATTGACCTGCCAGTTTTCTTCCCAAATTTTTGTAACAAAGAAGAATATTGTTTGCATTTATTGGATGTACTTAGACAGGACTAAATCATTCCGGAAATCAGACCAATTGTTCCTGTCTTTTTCTGGGACCAAGTTAGATAAATCAATTTCTAAAGTCACTTTGTCAGAATGGTTGAGAGACTGCATCTCCTTAGTCTCTCAACAAAATAAAATGTGTTTAACAACGAAAGTCAAGGCTCATTCAACCAAATCAGTTGCCACTTCCATAGCCTTTCATTTGAGAGCTTCTATGGATGACATTTATGCAGCAGCTACTTGGGCTACCCCTCATACCTTTATCACTCATTATGGTCTCTAGGGGGAGAGCATCCTTTGGCTCAATGGTGCTCAGGAATATCCTTCCATAGAACCTCCCAGGACATAAAGTAGCTAGGGACTCTGTCCTATCTGTCATGAATGAATAAAGATTGACAACATCAGATAAAGAATTTATGTTCTTACCATAATGTTCCATATGTGTTGTCGATCTTCATTCATTCATGACATCCCACCCTCCTACCCCCCCCCCCTCCAAAGACTCCTGGAGGGTCAGATTTGGTCCTGGTTGTGTGATAAGGCATTTGCTCAGACAAAGCCTCTGCTTTCTTATTCTTACGGGCAAACTCGATCTGAGGAGATGAGGAGAAGGGCACTATGGGTAACCTTAGCTTGAGAGTTTCTGGCTGGCACAAGCTTGTTATATCGGCTGAGTCTGTTCCATGGATGGAACCGAAACCCATCTGCCATGAATAGAATGAAGATCGACAACACAGGTGGAACGTTGTGGTAAGAACATAATTTCTTTTTCATTTTTGTGAAGGTAAGAAAGGACAACCTGTGTCATAACTGACTATTTCCAAGTGGTTGTTTACGGCTATAACCTTTTGGTATACTCACTTTAATAAAACTATTCCAGGCAGGGTCAAGGCCCACTCTGCCATGTCCTTGGCTTCATCTATGGCTTTTTGAAAAGGGTTGGATTCTAGACACATTTTAGAAGGTGCTGCTTGGTTCTCTGTACATTCTTTCACAAAGCACTATAAACTTGATTCCTTCTCTAGGTCTAAATTAACCTTTGCTAGGACCATTCTCCAGGGCTTTTGGTCTCTTCTTCCACCTCTCAGATATAGTTCACTAAGTTGATCTACCCATGTAGTTAATGCTACTGCAGCAGTGATCAATGTGATGAACATAGTATAGTTGAGCAAGTTGATCTTACCATAACAGTAGATGTTCAAATGATCACTGCTGCAGTAGCTGCTCCCTCCCTCCACCCCCTTGTTTTTTTGGTGTTTTTATGCCAAGGTTTGGACATTTATTTTTGTTCCTAGCATTGTTCTTTCAGGGCTCAGCCTTTCTGTCTCTGCTGGCAGTAAAGCTCCAAAGGGCTTCGCAGTCAAACTTGTCTTTTAATTAGCTTGAGCTGCTTGACAGTTTGGGTGCATGGAAGGTGCCCTGGAACTTTGGAAGCTGGCCATCTGCTGTATCCTTCGCAGGATATACCTCATATAGCTTTGGCTACTGCAGCAGTGATCATTCAAACATCTGCTGTTATGGTAATTTCATCTTATACAGCTGTACTTTGTCTGCACTGACCACTGTAGTTGAAGGCCAGTGCCTCCAAGACGATTTCCATGCTCTGTGTAGCAGGTAGTGATTACCAACCAATTCCTTTAGCAATAGTTAAAATGAAATACTTGATTAGTTAGGTCTGTTAATACTTGGTGTATCCCAAAGCAGCATTTTCCATTTCAGGAAATTTTGAATGTTATGCTCCCCCCAGCAGAGTCTCAGAAAAGTCTTAGTGCATCAAGACTATCTGGAGATTATTAACTACCACTCTGAAAATATTAAGTCACCTGTCCTCTTGGTTGGAGTTAGTAGGTGTTAGGCCATATAATAGAAGAGATGCCCAAATTTTTTTATATCAATTGCAGAAAAGATCAAAGTGTGCAGATTACAGTGGTTTGGACACATGCAGAAAAGCAGAAGACAATCTGGTAAAGAAGAGCTGGGACAGACGAGGAAAAAGGTAAGAGGAAACGAGGGCATCCAGCAAGGAGGTGGATAGAATTTGTGAGAGAAGGTCAGCGACAATCAGGCAGGAGTGTGGCACTGAATCAATACCCTGACCCCATGTAGAAAATGGGGAAAAAAGTGGGCTGATGTCCTAGATTTTTTTATGGAACTTGTAGAGTATTAAGCCCATGCTTTGTGTTTGAAAAGTCAGTTTTATATCTGCACTACATGTAGCCAAGATAAGTGCATTATTCATCTTGTTCAAGTGTTCAGATGGTGGGGACAAGAATCCGTCATATAGTGACAAGTTTTGGAGTGCCTCTGCATCATTAGGCTATGACAAGATCTTGCAGAGTCCATAAATAATGATCCTGTTATACCTGGTCAGATGTTCTTCGTGTTTCACTGTTGCAGCCATTACATTTGGGTAATCCTGCTGGCAGGTTGCCCTTAGTTGGCCTGAATTCCAAAGTCTTGGGTCCTGCGTCGGCTGCTGTTGCCCCTTTCCTGACGTCAGGTCGTCAGGGGTATAAAAGAAGCAGCCGATGCCATGTTCTTCAGTCTTTCTCGCCGCGCGGTGCTCGAAGCAGAAGCAGTTCGCAAGTGCCGGTCGGCCGACTCCTGAGATTTTCGTGTTTGAGTTTCAGATCCGAAGTCTTCAATAAAGCTAAGTACCCTGTTGGGGAAACATTTTTCTTGCTCCAGACTGATGTCAGAAAAAGTTGTTAATTGTATTTCTTGTGGAAAGCAAATACCTCATAAGGATTTTCATTTTTACTGTATTCCTTGCCTAGGCCCGGATCACAACGTTACTGATTGTTGATTTTGTGCTAGATTTAACCAATGCACTATTAAGCGTCTGTATGATTTTGCTTTAAACTTTTTTGGACGCCAGTTTAATTATCCTGAAATGTCGTCAGATAGCCATCCGACTACCGGAGTTTACAAAAAACGCAAAGAAAAGGATACAGAAAAACAACTGAGGCCCAAAACCAACGACGAAGCTTCTTCTCAGCCAGTCGTCGGTTCTCAGTGAGGTGCTTTCGCAGCCCCTGACGCCCGCTACCTTAGAGTTGCAGGCCGCTACCGACCTCCACGTGGAGTCGTCCATGCCGCTGGATACTCAAGGTATTGGAGCCTCGGGCGCTAATCCCTCAGATGGGTCCGTAGCCGCTGAGCAGGCACCGGCTTCTAAGGGTGTATTCAGACCTAAACATCTTTACATTAAAACGACTTCAGCTTCAAAGGCAAAGACTAAAGCACCTTCTAAAGCAAGGAAACAAACTCAAGAACCATGTGGACAGGCCTCTATGCCCAAAACACAGATGCTCAAAACGGCCGAAGACTTGATTACCTTGATCAGGGGCTCCCATCCCCCTCCTGATAAGAGGTCTAGGCAAGACACTGACTATAAATCTTCAGATCAGGTTTCTATTTCTTATGATTCCTCTTCTGATCAGGAATATTCTCTTCCCCCCTATGAGGATTCTGATGCTGAAGAATCTATACCTTCAGCATCTCCTCCTGAGGACTATTCATTTGGGGAAATCTTGCATACCATGAGGGAGCATTTCCACTAGGAGAGACAAGATTTTTCAGAATCTAAAAAGAGGCTCAGGGATTTTCTTTTACTACCTCAGCACAGGCCTCTAGCCTTTCCACCTGTGTTGAACATTGCAGATGATGTGTTTTCAGAGTCTAGTCTGACCCCTGACTCCTTATCCCCAGCTCCTGTTAAGCCTGACAGATATTACAGGGTTCCTGACTCTCACAAATTTCTTTTTAAAAACCCTGTTGCTGACCCAGAAACTATTTCACAGGGTCCAAAGGGAGTTCAGGCTTCCACTGCAAAAAAACCCAACCCCCTCTGACAGATTCAAGGGCACTGGATAGATGGGGAAAAAAGGTTTACACATCTGCAACTTTGGCTATAAGGGCCGTAAACTGTCAATTTCATATGCTTAAGTATCAGCAACATGTCATGGGATTGCTTAAACAGAAGATGTTGTTAAATTCTGAATGTGCAGAAAACAAGGAAATGCAGGATTTATTCTATGCAGCAGAACAAGTTGGAAAACATACTTTGCAATGTGGTTTTGATTCTTTGGAGGCCTCCTGCAGGGCCGCAGTTACGGGTTCTGTAATTGAGGCATGCTTGGTTAAAGGAACAAAATCTGCCTGATCATGTTAAAGTTAAATTACTAGATGCACCTTTACATGATACTTTGTTTGGTGTTAAGGCAGAAGAGGTGTTAAAGAAAATGGAGGACAAAGCTAAATCTATGCAAACTGTCAAATATTTTTTTACAAGTACAGCCACCTAGGTTTAGTAGACGCTGGCCTAGAAAAAATTGGTCCTTTCCTATGTCAGACAGACCTCAAAGGGGCAGATCCAGATGCCCTAGGGGCAGATCCCAGGCGCAAGATTCTTATAGACCCATGCAATGGGGTGCTTCTACCTACAAAGCTGGAGAAGATAGATCACAAACGTACAGAAAACAGTCCCAATGACTTCCCCCTGCCCGCACCAAGCACTTATCTTCTGGCAGCACCCTTAGGGGGGAAATTAGCACTTTTTGTTCAAAACTGGCACATCATAACCCAGGACAAGTGGGTTCTAAACATAGTGTCACAAGGTTACAAGTTCCATTTCCATACTCTGCCAAAGGCAAACGGCTGGCCAGATCTGCCAAAAAATCAATGGGCAGAGGCACAAAGACAAGTCTCATCCCTCATGGACATGGGGGCCATTCAACAAGTACCAGAGCAAGAGCAGTGATAAGGATTTTACTCGACTGTTCTTGGTACCCAGAAAGGACAAGGCCTGGAGGCCGATACTGGATCTATCTATTCTGAACACTTTCTTGGATATTCCAAAATTCAAAATGTTGACTTTGCAGCAGCTTCTGCCCATATTGGGCAAGAATGCTTGGCTTGTGACTTTAGACCTAAAAGAGTCATACCTGCATGTTCCAGTCAGACAATCATGCAGAAGATACCTAAGATTCAAGGCTGGTTCAATGCATTACCAATTCTCTGCACTGCCCTTTGGCTTATCGACTGTGCCCAGGGTCTTTACAATGTGCCTGGCACCAATAATTGCATTCTGCAGACAAAAAGGAATACAAATATATCCTTACTTGGACGACTGTCTCATTCACGCAGAGAACAAGGACATTCTTCTTCAACATCTAGCGTTTGTGAAAAGACTTCTAATATGCCTAGGGTACACAGTCAACAAAAAGAAATCAAAACTAGTAGCCTCACAAGAGATAACATTCCTGGGTGCAGGCTTAAATACAACTGCCCTGATGGCTTATCTCACGCCAGACAAACAAAGGCAACTGACTACCTATTTCAAAATGTTGGCAACAAAGGCCCAGTTTTCTGCAAGAAAAATTCTGCAAGCTTTGGGTTTCATGGCATCCTGCATCCTACTAATTCCATATGAGGAAACTTCAATGGTACCTAAAAAGTGTTTACCACAGCCTGGAAACAGTCATTACTCTCATTCCCTGCCTGCAACAGGAGTTTCAATGGTGGGCAAAGGTTTGTCACCAGAACAAGGGACAGTCATTCACATTACCTCCAGCCAGGCATACACTAACAACGGATGCATCAGACTATGCTTGGGGAGCCCACATGGCGGGAAGATGCATTCAGGGCACATGGTCTTCAAACCAAATGCATCTACATATCAATCAAAAAGAGATGTTAGCTGTTCAAAATGCCCTGACAGCCTTCAAGGACCTACTTCATCCGGGGCAATTACTGATAGACAGACAAACACCATGGTCATGTGGTATATAAACAAGCAGGGGGGGCATACATTCTTACCCCCTTTGCAGACTAGCAATGACCTTGTGGGACACAGCTCTGACTTACCAAGTACATCTGCAGGCACAATTCCTGCCAGGAAAGGAAAATACTCTGGCAGACTAACTAAGCAGAAACCTCATGGATCCCCACGAGTGGAAGCTGGATCCACAAGTCTTCAGCATGATAACAAGGAAATGGGGATGCCCGGACATAGATCTATTTGCCTCCCCTCTCAATTATCAACTAAAAAGATTCTGCACAAGGACTTGCATACAAGCATGGAAAGTGGATGCCCTATCTTTCAGCTGGAAAAACCTATCAGTATATGCCTTTCCTCCAGTGCCTCTCCTCCCCATGGTGCTCCTAAAGGTCAGACAGGAGAAGCCAAAGATGATACTGATTGCCCCAGACTGGCCACGCCAGTACTGGTATCCAATACTAAGAAACTTCTCTCTATACCCAGCTTGGACCTTACCTCAAATACCTCGACTACTGTCCCAGCAAAACAGTCAGATCATGCACAGCCATCTCAGGACATTAAACTTGGCAGCAAGGCAGATAATGTAGTCATACAAAAAACACCACTCAGTAAAGCTGTGATGGATGTTATTCTGGAAGCCAGAAGGCCTAGTACTAGAAAGAATCATGCTGGAAAATGGAAGAGATTCTGTTCCTGGAACCAGACACAAGGAACTGATACAGCGGTACCAAATATTCCTCAGATTTTGCAATACTTAACTGAGATGCTGGACAAAGGCCTATCTTTTTCATCAATTAAAATTCATGCCTCTGCCATTTCGGCTCATTACAATACAGAGCCACCACTTTTTTCTCACCCTTTATTAAGGCAGTACCTCAGAGGAGCCAAAAATGTAAGGCCCCCAAGGAGATTACCAATACCTACATGGGACCTCAACTATGTCTTGGAAAAGCTCACGCTGCCTCCTTTTGAGCCAGCTGCTACTGCTGATATGAAGTTTTTATCCTGGAAAACAGCTCTGCTCTTAGAAATTACTTCTGCAAGACGAGTTTCAGAGCTACAGGCGCTCATGGCTGTGGAACCTTTCATCATTTTTCATCCAGACAGGGTCTCCCTGAGGACAAACCCAACATTTATGCCTAAAGTAGTGGCCAGTGTGGCTCTTAACCAAGCCATCCATCTGCCAACCTTATACCCAAATCCACAGAACAAGGGGTAGAGAATTCTGCATTCTTTGGGCGTACACAGACAACTTAGATTCTACTTGGACAGAACCAAAGCTTTCAGGAAGACAGAGCAATTACTAGTGGCATATGCTGCAGGATCACAAGTAAAGCCCAACTCAAAGCAGACCACTGCATTCCTTTCTGCTACTTACACCATGGCAAGCCAGTGCCTGAGGGCATTAGTCCTCATTCCACCAGAGCTGCAGCCACATCAGCAGCCTTACTCAGGGGAGTACCAACCAGAGACATTTTAGAGGTGGCTACTTGGAGTTCAGTGCACACCTTTACAAAGCGTTATCATGTGCCACTCTACTCTAAATCCAGGTCAGGCTTTGCCACTGCAGTTCTGCAGGGCCTCATAGCTGCTCCTATGCTGTCTAGTTCCATCCTCCCAACCATAGCTTTGGGACTCTACCCAAATGTAATGACTGCAACAGTGAAACACAAAGAACATGGTACAGTTGTGTACACTTAACATAAATGTAGATGTTCGAGTGTATTCGCTGTTGCAGTCCAGGTTACCCACCCGCCTTCCCCCTTTTTTTCTTTTGGATCTTATCTTTCCTTCTCTGTTTTATGCTACCTATGTGGTGTATTTGCTTATAGATGAAGGTCAAGTTTATATTGGTGTATTTCTGAATATATATATATAAAGTCTGGCTACCCTTTTTGGGGGCACCTGACATCTGGGGGCAAGAAAAACTGAAGAAAATGGCGTTGGCTGCTTCTTTTATACCCCTGACGACCTGACGTCAGGGAAGGGGTGACAGCAGCCGACGCAGGGCCCAAGACTTTGGAATTCAGGCCGGCTGAGGGCAACCTGCCAGCAGGATTACCCAAATGAAATGACTGCAACAGTGAATACACTCGAACATCTACATTTATGGTAAGTGTACACAACTGTACTTTCTGAATCAAGATTCTTGTGTGATCTCTAAGAGGCTTAGAGCTAGAAAGAGACAGATGGGGGTAAAGGATTCACCCAACATACAATACTTGTCAGGTCTTGCATAGATAGCAAGTGGAAATTCCCAAGGAAGGTTAACAGTCCTTGGGATGGCACAATATATGTTATGTAAGAGAAGGCTGATGTTCATCGTGTTTCACTGCTGCAGTCATTACACTTGGGTTATCTTGCCATCAGGTGGTCCCACAGTCGGCCAGAGTTTCAAAGTCTTGGTCCGGCGTCGGTTGCTGTCGCTTCTTCCCTGACGTCAATGCGCCAGGGTTATATAAGATGCAGCCGACTCCATTTTCTTCAGTCTTTCTTGCCGTGCGGTGCCTGAAGCAAAAGCAGTTCGCAAGTGCCGGTCGGCCAACTCCTGAGATTTTCAATTCGAATTTCAGAATCAAAGTCTTCAATAAAGCTAAGTACCCCATTGGGGAAACTTTTTCTTGCCTCAGACCGATGTCAGTAAAAGTTAATAATTGTATTTGTAGTGAGAAGCAAATACCTCATAAGGATTTTCATTCTTATTGTATTCCATGCTTAGGCCCAGACCACGACATCACTAGTTGTTGGTTTTGTGCTAGATTTAACAAACGCACTATTAAACATCAGTTTGATTTTGCTCGCCATTACTTTGGCCGAAGGTTTAATTATGCCATGCCGTCGGAACAACCGACGACCGGAATACACAAAAAATGCAAAGACAAGGATAAGGACAGGCATCCGAGGCCCAAAACTGACGATGAAGCCTCTTCTAGGCCAGTCGCTGGTTCGCCGGTTCTCAGTGAGGTGCTTTCGCAGCCCTTGACACCCGCTACCTCAGAGCCACAGGCCGCCTCCGACTAGGCCTCTGGATATTCAAGGTGTTGGGCCTATGGAAACTAACCCTTCAGATGAGTCCGGAGCCGCTGAGCAGGCATCGGCTTCTGAGGGTGTTTTCAGACCTTCACAGCTTACCATAAAAACTACAGCCAAGTCTAAAACTCCATTAAAGGCAAAGAAGCAAGTACAGCATTCACTTGGACAGGCCTCCGTGCCTAAAAAACAGATGCTCAAAATGGCCGATGACTTAATTACTCTGATCTTAGGTTCCCACCCCCCTCCTGATAAAAGGCCTAGGCAGGATACAGAATATGATTCCTCTGACCAGGTTTCCATTTCTTCTGATACCTCTTCAGACCAGGGATACTCTACCACCCTATGAGGACTCTGATGCTGAATAATCAATTCCTTCAGCCTCTCCTCCTGAGGATTACTCTTTTGGGGAAACTTTACATACCATGAGGGAGCATTTCCATTGGGGAGGGCCAGGATTACTCAGAATCCAAGAAAAGGCTCAGAGACTTTCTTTTATTGCCTCAGCATAGGCCCCTTGCAATTCCGCCAGTGTTAGATATCATGGATGATGTGTTCTCTGAATCCAGTTTAAATCCTGATTCTTTGCCCTCTGCTCCAGTCAAGCCAGATAGGTACTACAGAGCCCCTGACTCTCACAAATTTCTTTATAAAAACCCTGTTGCTGACCCAGAAACTATTTCCCAGGGTCCCAAAGGGGTAAAGGCTTCCACGGCTAAAAATCCAGTTCCCTCTGACAGGGATTCTTAGAGCATTAGACAGATGGGGGAAGAAAGTTTACACTTCTGCAACTTTAGCATTGAGAGCTTTAAATTGCCAGTTTCACATGCTTAAATACCAACAATATTCAATGTCTCTGTTAAAACAGAAAATGCTTACGAGTTCAGAACATCCTGACTATAAGGACATGCAGGATTTATTGCATGCAGCTGAACAAGTGGGAAAACGTACTCTGCAATTTGGTTTTGATTCATTAGAGGCTTCTTGTAGAGCAGCAGTTACAGGATCTGTGATTCGAAGGCATGCTTGGTTAAAAGAACAAAGTTTACCTGATCATGTTAAGGCAAAATTATTGGATGCTCCTTTACAGCAGGATATTTTATTTGGTGTTAAGGCAGAAGAGGTATTAAAGAAAATAGAGGACAAGGCAAAATCTATGCAAACAGTGAAGGATTTCTTACAGGTACAGCCACCTCGTTTTAGCAGAAATTGGCCTTCTAAGAATTGGTCCTTTCCAGTGTCAGACAGACCACAAAAAGGCAGATACAGATGCCCAAGAGGCAGATCTCAGCCCCAAGGCTCTTACAGACCACAATAGTGGGGTGCTTCAATCCCAAAAGGAGGTGAAGACAAGTCACAACCTTATAGGAAACAGCCCCAATGACTTCCCTCTTCAAATGCCAAGCACGTGCCTTTTGGCAGCTCCCTTAGGGGAAAAACTAGCACTTTTTTTCTCGAAATTGGCATATAATCACCCAAGACAAATGGGTTCTGAATTTTGTGTCTCAAGGTTACAGGTTCCACTTTCACACTCTACCAAGGCTAAAAGGAATGCCAGACCTGCCGCAACATCAATGGGCAGAGGCACAAAAACAAATTACAGCCCTCATGGACATGAGAGCTATTCAAAAGGTGCCACAACAGGAACAAGGACAAGGATTTTACTCAAGACTTTTCCTGGTCCCCAGAAAGGACAAAGCCTGGAGACCCATACTAGACCTTTCTACTCTCAATACTTACCTGGATGTTCCAAAATTCAGAATGTTGACACTACAGCAGCTTCTACCCATGCTGGGCAAGAAGGCAAGGCTTGTTACTTTGGACCTCAAAGAGGCATACCTGCATGTCCCTATCAGAAAAAATTGCAGACGGTACCTCAGATTCGTAGCTGTTTCAATGCATTAGCAATTCTCTGCACTGCCCTTTGGCTTATCTACTGTGCCCAGGGTCTTCACAAAGTGCCTGGCACCAGTAATTGCATTTTGCAGACAAAAAGGAATTCAAATATATCCATACTTGGACGACTGCCTTATTCAAGCAGAGAGCAAGGACATTCTTCTAAAGCATCTTGCGTTTGTAAAAAGGTTGCTAATTTGCCTGGGGTACACAGTAAATGAAAAGAAGTCAAAACTAGTGCCCCTCACAAGAGATAATATTCCTGGGTGCCAGCTTAAATACAATGGGCCAGATGGCTTATCTCACGCCAGACAAGCAAGGACAACTGACTCAGTACTTTCAGTTGATGGCAACAAAAACCCAACTCCCTGCAAGAAAAATTCTGCAGGCCTTGGGATTCATGGCATCCTACATACTACTATTTCCATATGCCAGACTTCATATGAGAAAATTACAGTGGTACCTAAAAAGTGTTTGGACTCAGCACTGTCACAGTTTGGAAGCAGTAATACCACTAATTCCCTGCCTACAACAGGAGTTCCGATGGTGGGCACAGGCATGTCACCTCAACAAGGGACAGCCTTTCGCTCTACCCACAGCCAGGTAGACACTAACAACAGATGCTTCAGATTACACCTGGGGAGCACACATGGCAGGAAAATGTATTCAGGGCAAGTGGGCCGCAGACCAAATGCATCTTCACATCAATCAAAAAGAGGTGTTAGCTGTGCAAAATGCCCTAACAGCTTTCAAGGACCTTCTGCTTCCAGGACAGCTATTATTAAAGACAGACAACACCACAGTTATGTGGTACATAAACAAGCAAGGGGGCACTCATTCTTATCCCCTATGCAGACAAGCCATGACCTTGTGGAACACAGCTCTAACCTATCAAGTTCATCTGCAAGCACAATTCCTGCCAGGAAAGAAAAATACTCTGGCAGACGACTTAAGCAGAAACATCATGGATCCTCACGAGTGGAAATTAAATCCACAAGTATTCAGCATGATAAAGCAAAAATGGGGGTGCCCAGACATGGATCTTTTTTTCTCCCCAATGAATTGCCAACTACAAAAATTCTGCACAAGGACTTATCGCGCACAAGCAAGGAAAGTGGATGCTCTCTCATTCAGCTGGAAAAGCCTAAAAGTTTATGCCTTCTCACCACTGCCTCTCCTTTCAAAGGTACTCCTAAAAGCCAGGCAAGAAAAAACACAGATGATCCTGATTGCCCCAGACTGGCCACGCCAGCACTGGTACCCAATTTTAAAGAACTTAGCTCAAGGCCCACCATGTATTTTACCTCAAATTCCACACCTTCTGACTCAACAAAACAACCAGATCCTGCACAGTCAGCTCAAAATCTTAAACCTGGCTACATGGCAGATTCCTTAGTCAAGCAGACAACACCTCTTTCTAAAGCTGTTATGGATGTCATTTTGGAGGCCAGGAGGCCTAGCACCAGGAAATCTTATACAGAAAAGTGGAAGAGATTCTGTGCCTGGAACCAGGCTCAAAGCTTTGACCCTCTTGTCCCAAATATTCCTCCGATATTACAATACTTAACTGAGATGCTGGACAAAGGACTATCTTTTTCACCCATTAAGATCCACGCCTCTGCCATCTCGGCTCATTACAACACAGATCTCCTATTTTCTCTCATCCACTGCTAAAACAGTACTTCAGAGGGGCAAAAAACATAATACCGCCCTGGAGAGCACCAACACCAACTTGGGACCTCAATTTTGTCTTGGAAAAACTAACTTTACCTCCTTTTGAGCCAGCCAGTTCAGCAGAACTAAAATATGTGTCATGAAAAACTGCTCTGCTTCTGGCAATAACCTCAGCACAGAGAGTCTCAGAGTTACAGACACTAATGGCAGTGGAGCCTTTCATTATTTTCCACCAAGACAGGGTTTCTTTAAGAACAAACCCTTCATTTATACCAAAGGTAGTATCCAGTGTGGCTCTTAACCAATCTATTCACTTGCCAACTTTTTATTCAAATCCCCAGAAGAAAGGGAAGAGACTTCTGCATTCATTGGACATACACAGACATTTACATTTCTACTTGGACAAAACAAAAGCTTTCAGAACTGAGCAATTGTTTGTGGCATATGCTGCAAGATTCAGGGAAA
>NC_056735.1:1371098416-1371205916 GCF_019279795.1 Protopterus annectens | reverse complement strand
GTGTTTAAGGAATCAGTAACTTGGGACTGTGCTGTTTTTGTGTTTTACTGAAAGCCTGCAGACTGAGGAGGACCCTAGATGCTTTTTGGGTTTATAGCTTATAAGGAGTTTTGCTAGTGAAGACAGGATTGCATACATATACATCTACAAAGTGGTAAGCATTTGGATTGGTTTTGCTTAGCGATTGAGTTAATCTATCCTAGTAGTGTTGTTGGAGCTTCAGTGATGAACAGGTGGGATGGAGCTTATAGCAAATTCATATGAAGTTTTTCGTGTTTCACTGTTGCAGTCATCACACTTGGGTTATCTGCCAGCAGGTAGCCCTCAGTCAGCCCGAATACCAGAGACTTAGTATTTCTGTGTCGGTTGCTGTTGCTTCAGGACTGACGTCAGGTTGTCAGGTATAAAAACAGGCAGCCGACGCCATTACATCAGTCTTTCTTGATGAGGAGCCCAAAGCAGAAGCAGTTCACACGAGTGGCGGTTGGCCGCTACCTGAGTTTTCGTTTCCGAAATTGAATCATCCTGAAGTCTTCTAAAGTTAAGTACCCCGTTGGGGATCCTTTTTTCTTACTCTAAATGATGTCAGAAAAAGTTAACAGTTGTCGCCTGTGGAAAGCAAATACCACACTGAGATTTCTATTCTTACTGCATCACCTAATTAGGCCCAGACCAGTCCGTACCTTGCTGTCGGTTTTGTGCCTTTTTCAACGCCTGAACTATTCTTCGTCTAGCCCTTATTGTAGCTAAATACTTTCATTCTCTATCTCCGTATTCCGAAATGGCTTTGGTAAGCCATCCAACTACCAATCTTCTGAAAAAATGCAAAGATAAAGATAGAGACAGACCACAGAGGTCCAAAACGACCAACGACGCTTCCGTTAAGCTAGTCGCCAGTTTGCCGATACTCAGTGAGGCACTTTCGCAGCCCCTGATGCCCGCTTCAATGGATTGACAGGCCGCTATTGAGACCCGTTTAGAGTCCGGTATGCCACAAGACTCTTCTTTGACTATGGAACCTGCGGATGTCTCTACCTTGGATGGGTCCGGAGCCGCTATGCAGGCACTGGCTTCTGAGGAAGTTTTTCACATTACCAATCTTCGACACAAACCAACGACCACTTTCGCGTGTTCAGTTTTTTCTAAAACTACCGAGTTTCTAAGGCCAAGAGTACGAACTACGCCTAAAAAAACGATGACCCAAACTCAAGCGCCTGCTTCCTTGCTTCAATCTCAAATGCTTAAAATGGCAGAAGACATGATCATGCTGATTAGGGGAAGCCAGCCTTCCTCTGCTAAAAGAAAAGAGAGACTTGTCCCCAGCAGCTTTAACTGACCAAGAGTCCAACGTCTCTGAGGTTTCTGAATATGAAGACATGCCTTTATCTGCCTGTGAGGATTCAGATGCAGAGGAATCAATTCGTTCTGCTTCCCCTCCAGAGGAATTTTCTTTTGGTGAAACCCTACATACCTTGAGAGAGCATTTCCACTGGGAATGCCAGGATTATCCTCAGTCCAAAAAGAGACTCGGGGAATTTTTAGATATACCACAGCAATCCCTCCTGTTTTGGATGTTGTGGATGATGTCTTTATGGAGTCCAGTTTAACTCCTGATACTTTACCCCCAGCTCCAAGGAAACCAGACAGGTACTGTAGAGTCCCTGACTCTCACAAATTTATTTTCAAAAATCCTACTGCTGACCCAGAGATCATCTCTCAAGGACCTAAAGGAAGAAAAGCAACTACAGCTAAGAATCCCACCCCTTCGGATAGGGATTCCCAAGCTTTAGACAGATGGGGTAAAAAAGTATACACCTCTGCATCTCTCGCCATTAGAGCATTGAATTGTCAGTTCCACATGCTGAAATACCAGCAACTTACTATGGAACTTATTAAGCAAAAATTATTTACGTTTCCTGACTGTGCAGAAAATAAGGAATTACAGGAGCTTATGCAAACATATACCCTGTGATGTGGGTTTGACTCCCTAGAAGCATCTTGCAGGGCAGCAGTCACAGGTTCTGTACTTAGAAAGCATGCTTGGCTTAAGGAGCAGACCTTGTCAGACCATGTCAAATCAAAATTACTGGACGCTCTTTTAAACAAGGACAATCTGTTCGGCACCAAAGCAGAAGAGGTTCTAAAAAAGATGGAAGAAAAGGCTAAGTCTTTGCAGATGGTTAAAGATTTTTTGCAAGTGCAGCTTCCAAGATATTCAGTAGGCATTGCCCCTCGAAACATTGGTCCTTTCCAGCCCCCTCAAAGCCATCTCAAACTAGACCCAGGGGGGAACAGACCCCCCAGATTGGTATGCAGAGATCTAAGCAATGGGAGCCTCTTTAACCATCTGCAAAGACTTAGCCTTTTCTTCCATCTTTTTTAGAACCTCTTCTGCTTTGGTGCCGAACAGATTGTCCTTGTTTAAAAGAGCGTCCAGTAATTTTGATTTGACATGGTCTGACAAGGTCTGCTCCTTAAGCCAAGCATGCTTTCTAAGTACAGAACCTGTGACTGCTGCCCTGCAAGATGCTTCTAGGGAGTCAAACCCACATCACAGGGTATGTTTGCATAAGCTCCTGTAATTCCTTATTTTCTGCACAGTCAGGAAACGTAAATAATTTTTGCTTAATAAGTTCCACTTCTAAAATAGGGAGTGCTAAGCCACCCCCTTATGGAAAGAATTCACAATGATTTCTCAGCTCCACTTCGCACCACTGCTCAATTGCTCTTGCCACTAGGAGGAAAACTTGCCCACCATACAAAAAACTGGACCTCCATTATCAATGATCGATGGGTCCTCAACAAAATATCCCAGGGGTACAGATTCTATTTCCACATGCTGTCAACCCCAAAAGGAATCCCAGACCTTCCTCCGATCCAGTGGGCAGAGGCACAAAACCAAGTTCAGTCCCTGCTCTCCATAAGGGCAATTCAGCCTGTTCCTGCAGAACAGGTAGGCCAAGGTTTTTATTCCAGACTTTTCCTGGTACCCAGAAAAGAGGGCACCTGGCACCCAGTCTTAGATCTAGCCTTTCTAAACATCTCCTGGTGGTACCAAAATTTAAAATGCTCACCCTACAGCAGCTTCTCCCTATGCTGACCAAAGATGCCTGGTTAGCCACCCTAGACCTAAAGGAAGCCTATCTGCACATCCCTATCAGGGACTCATGCAGGAAATATCTACGTTTCAGGGCAGGATCTATGCAATGTTAAGTTGTCAATCTCACCTTCATTCTTGCTGGATGGGTTCGGAGCCGAACCTTGGCTCCGATTCTGCCTATTACTAAAGCTCGAGAGCTATTTTTACCGGCTCGAGGCTATCCTATGTCCCATAATGCTAGGCGTGATATACCCCGATCTCGTTTGCCGCTTCAGCTACGAGGTTGCGTCTTTTTGCCGGCTCAGGTTGTATTAATATTTTTCTTGGTTTTTAGTCAGCTCTTTGGGGTTAAAATATTAACGATAGTGTTTTTTTAGTTACTACCCTTAGATCCCTGTTTAGGATTCCTTCTTAGGTAGTTTTTGATGCTGTTTTTTTTCCCCTCAGCTAATAGTTAGGCCCTTGGCCAATCCCCTTCCATTCTTTTTTGTGTGTGTTTGTGCCTTGTTAAATTGTATTAAAAAGTGTGGGGTTTTGTTATATTTATTCCTAGTCTGTTACAACTTTTGTGTGTGTGTTTGATTGTGACTAGACAGTCATCCCTTTTTCAGGATGTCTAAAGACACTAAGGTCTCGGGCTTCAAGAAGTGTGACTCGTGCTGTCAGAAGATGTCTCTGACAGACTGTCACATTTCTTGTGTATATTGCTTGGGCCCTCTGCACCTGCAGGACTCTTGTTCTGTCTGGCTGCGTTCAGTCCAAGAGTCCTGCAGGAACGCAGGAATAAGCTTATTTTGAGAGGCTTGTTAAAGCCTGAAGGTTCCCTGGCTAAGCCTTCGTCGGGTAAACTTCTAAGCCCGCCAAATCGTTGGCTGCATGTTCGGAGCAGTCGCCGAGCGGTGCTACTACTATCACTGCATCGGTTCTGGCCGGAACCGATGATTCTAGGCCTCAGTCTGCTCTGACTCTGCTGTCGGAGCCATCTTCGAGCAAGAAGCGTTCCAGATGTCCTTCAAGAATGCAACTGCTATCATAACATATGGGTTGTCCTGCCTCAGGCAGCCCTCGGTCGGCCGGATTCCAAAGTCTGGGTCCGGCGTCGGCCGGTGTCGCCTCCTCTCCGACATCAGAACGGCTGGAGTATAAAAGCATCGGCCGACGCCATCTCCTTCAGTCTTTCTTGCCGCGCGGTGCCCGAAGCAGAAGCAGTTCGCAAGTGCCGGTCGGTCAGCTCCTGTGTTTTCAGTACCGAAGTCATCTAAAAGCTAAGTACCCTGTTGGGGAACATTTTTTCTTGCCTCAGCCGATGTCAGAACAAATTGAGAAAGTTAATAATGGTTTGTCTTGTGGTAAACAAATACCTCATAAGGACTTCCATTCTTACTGCCTTCCTTGCCTGGGCCCAGACCACGACGTCTCGGCCTGTGCTGCCTGTGCTTGCTTTAATAAGCGCACTCTCAGGCACCGGGCAGAATTTGCCGAAGACTTTTTCGGTGAATCTTTCACGTATATCATGCCGTCGGATCAACCGACAACTCAATCTACCAAAAAACGAAAGGACCGGGACCGACATCCTCGGCCCGCGTCCACCACCAATGCAACTCCTAAACCCTCCGCTAGTGCTTCGGACCCTTCGGAAGCGGTAATTCAACCGCTCCAGGCCGACGACACAGCGTTAACACGTCCTTCGGTCTCGGAGACCTCTCCGGTGCCGGTTGTTGATTTTCCTCCGGAAACCGAAGTTTTGGATCTACCCGACACCATTCCTGTAGACAAGGTTACTCCTGCACTTGGGGCTGCAAGGCCTCCTGTATCCATGTCCATCAAGGCCTTTGCATGTGCTAAGGCCGCCAGCCAGGCCAAGGCCCATCCTAAACCTGCTGCTCAGGCCCCTTCTTCTGATAAACAGATCACGTCTCTTGCTGCAGATCTTATTTCTCTTATCAGGGGGTCTCAGCCTCACCCAGACAGAGGTTCTCAGCCACCTGCAGAGAAAAGGCCCAGAACTGAGCAGGCTGACAACTTCTCTTCAGATGAAGCCTCTGGGGATTCTGAGCATTCAGATACCCAAGAAGAATCCTTCCAGGCCTATGAGGACTCTGATGCTGAGGAATCAATTCCCTCTGCCTCCCCTCCAGAGGATTTCTCGTTTGGTGAAGTCCTTTACTCTATGAGGGAACATTTTAAATGGCAGGGTCAGGAATTCTCTGATTCCAGGAAAAGGCTACGTACTTTCCTCAAGCTTCCCCAGCACAGACCTTTAGCTATTCCTCCAGTTATGGATGTTTTGGATGATGTTTTCTCTGACTCCAGTGCTAACCCTGATTCTCTCCCCCCTGCTCCTGTCAAGCCAGACAGATATTATAGGGTCCCTGACACTCACAAACATCTCTTTAAGGCCCACTCTGTGGATCTAGAAACTATTTCACAGGGCCCCAAGGGACTGGCTACTTCCACTGCCAAGAATCCACTGCCAGCAGATAGGGAAGCTAGGTCCCTGGAGAGATGGGGTAAAAAAGTTTATACCTCTACCACCCTAGCCATGAGGTCACTTAACTGCCTTTTTCATATGTTTCAGTACCAGGATTTTTTACTGGATGATTTACAGAAAAAGCTAGCCTCTCCTGAGCCTATTGATAGAAAAGCATTGCAGGATCATATACATAACACTCAGCAGGTTAACAACATTTTCTTCAGTGTGGTTATGATGCATTGGAGGCTTCATGTAGGGCAGCTATGACTGTGGCTGTGATACGTAGACATGCTTGGTTAAAAGATCAGCCATTGCCAGACCATGTTAAAGTAAAGTTACTTGATGCACCTCTGGAAAAACAGAAGCTTTTTGGTGCTAATGCACAAGATGTGTTGAAATCCATTGAGGAAAAAGCTAAGTCAGTACAGTCAGTCAAGGATTTCCTCCAGGTTCAGCCACCCAGATTCAGCAGAAACTGGCCTTCAAAGAATTGGTCCTTCCCAGACTCTGACAAGTTTCAAAGGGGAAAAACAGGCGTGCCCGAGGTAGAGGGCAATACCGAGGATCCTACAGGGGCCGCCAATGGCAACCTCCAAATCAAAGAAGTGGCGCAGGCAGCCCAGCTGCACCACAAGGACAATCACAATGACTTGACTTTCATACCGCCTACAAAGGCTCAAAGAGAAGCACCTTTGGGCGGAAAATTATCCTTATTCTCAAAAAACTGGCATATCTTAACCAAGGACAACTGGATTCTGGATTTAATAGACAAGGGTTACAGATTCCACTTCCATACTTTACCAATAAGACAAGGCATGCCAAACCTGCCACATCATCAAAGGGCAGAGGCACTCACTCAAGTTTCAAAGCTGTTAAGTATAAAAGCAATAGAAAGGGTTCCTCCTCAGGATCAAGGCCAGGGATTTTATTCAAGACTGTTCCTTGTTCCAAGAAAAGAAAACAAATGGAGGCCTATACTGGACTTGTCTTCTCTAAATACTTTTCTCATTGTGCCAAAGTTCAAAATGCTGACGTTGCAGCAACTCCTTCCCATGCTGGGCAAGGGGTCTTGGCTGGTCACTCTGGACCTCAAGGAGGCATACCTGCATGTCCCAATCAGACAAAGCTGCAGATGATGCCTCAGATTTCTTGCAGGGACAGAACATTATCAATTCTCAGCATTGCCGTTTGGCTTATCTACTGCACCCAGAGTGTTCACGAAATGCCTGGCATCAGTAGTGGCACACTGCAGACTCCAGGGGATTCAAATATACCCCTACCTGGACGACTGCCTCATACAAGCAGACAACAAACAAACCTTAATAGCAAACTTGGACTATGTCATTCAACTACTGCAGGCCTTGGGATACACAGTCAACATTCAGAAATCAAGACTACTGCCATCCCAACAGATTATATTCCTAGGAGCCAAACTGGACACAGAAACTCAAATGGCCTACCTCACTGGCATCTTGCATTCTTCTGATACCTTTGGCAAGACTTCATATGAGAAAGCTGCAGTGGTACTTAAAAAGCTTATGGTCCCAACACAGCCAAAGCCTAGAGGACGTAATCCCACTCATTCCATGTCTGCAAAAAGAATTTTCGTGGTGGGCTCAAGCAAGTTAGTTAAACAAAGGCATGTCTTTCAACAGACCTCAAGCAGGTCAAATGATTACAACAGACGCCTCAGACCATGGATGGGGGGCGCACATGGAGGGCAGATGCATTCAAGGTCTATGGACACCAAGGGAAAGACATCTGCACATAAACCAAAAAGAGATGTTGGCAGTGATGCATGCAATCGAGACTTTAGAAAAATCACTACAACAAGGGCACTTGCTAATAAGGACAGACAACACCACTGTCATGTGGTATATAAACAAGCAGGGAGGCACTCATTCTTATCCCCTCTGCAGACTAACAATGATTCTCTGGGAAAAATCCCTGAGTCTGAAGATACATTTGCAATCCCAGTTTGTGCCAGGCAAGGACAAGCTGAGCAGAAATTTCTTGGATCCACACGAATGGATGCTGCATCCTCACATTGTCTCACAAATAACAAAGACATGGGGAAGACTGGATGTAGATCTCTTTGCTTCTCACATGAATCATCACCTGGAAAAGTTCTGCACAAGGACCCACCATCCTCTAGCCTGGAAAACGGATGCTCTCTCCTTTAGCTGGAATTCCCTAAAAATTTATGCATTCCCTCCTCTACCTCTGCTGACCAGGGTGATACTGAAGATCAAAGCAGAACAACCAACAGGCATTTTGATAGCTCCAGACTGGCCAAGGCAACACTGGTACCCATTGCTGTTGAGCATAACTCGGACCAAACCGTGGCCTCTGCCCCTATGGCCCCTGCTTCTAATACAACACAATTACAGGACTGTCCATCAAAACCTGAAAACATTGCATCTGACAGCCTGGAGGTTACCATAACTCCTTCCGCTATGCTCTCTTTCCAAAAAAGTTCAAGAGATCTTACTGGAAGCACGCAGACCTTCCACCAGAAAAACCTATTCAGCCAAGTGGAAGAGATTCAGCATCTGGAATACCAACAGGGGTCAGGATACAACATTACTGAGTATACCTCAGATATTGGAATACTTGGCAGAAATGTTTCATACTGGACTCTCATATTCTTCTATAAAGATTCACGCCTCAGCAATCTCAGCAAAATACAATTGTGATCCACCAGTGTTTTCACATCCTTTGCTAAGACAGTTCCTAAGAGGGATAAAGAATATCAAACCTCCCAGAAAACAGCCAGTACCTGCATGGGACCTCAATTTCGTTTTGGAAAAATTAACTCTTCCTCCTTTTGAGCCAGCAGCAACTTCAGAAATGCAATTTCTATCATGGAAAACGTTTTTTCTATTGGCAGTCACATCTGCAAGAAGAGTCCCGGAGATACAGGCACTCATGGCAGTACCTCCCTTCCTCATTTTTCATCAGGACAGAGTTTTTCTAAGAACCAATCCTACATTCATGCCAAAAGTAGTTTCCAGGGTGTCTCTAAATCAAGCTATTCACCTGCCTACTTTCTTCCCCAATCCGCAAAACAGGGGGAAAAACTGCTGCATACTTTGGACATACACAGGCAACTACGCTACTACTTGGACAGAACTAAGGCCACCAGAAAGTCTGACCAACTGTTTGTAGCCTATGCTGCTGGAGTACAAGGAAAAGCAATCTCCAAACAAACAATTTCAAAATGGATTGGACACTGCATCAGATTCTGCTATTCTTTCCATGGAAAAGGTGTGCCAGCCAATATTAGGCCACATTCCACCAGAGCTATAGCCACATCCACGGCTTTCCTAAGAGGAGTGGCTACAAAGGATATTCTAGAGGCTGCTACATGGAGCTCCGTGCATACATTTACCAAGCACTACAACCTGCCCTTGTACTCCAGATCCCGAGCAGGCTTTGCTTCGGCAGTCCTGCAGGGCATTTTAGCTACACCATCCCTTTCTTAGTTCCATCCACCCCCAGCTTGGCTATGGTATTCAACCCATATGTTATGACTGCAGTTGCATTCTTGAAAGACATAGTACAGTTTTGTACCTACCATAAATGTAGATGTCCGATAGATATGCAACTGCAGTCGGATTTTCCCACCCTCCTACCCCTCTGCAACTTTCTTTATGGGTCCACTACCCCTATTCCTATTAGCTGGGGGTATCTCCTATGGTGCATCTGTTTATTACTGTCGTGCATGTCTGGAATTGTTTATCCATTCACCAAATTTAGCCTTCCTAGGAGGGCACCTGGCATCTGGGGCAAGAAACTCTGAAGAAGATGGCGTCGGCCGATGCCTTTATACTCCAGCAGCTCTGACATCGGAGAGGAGGCGACACCGGCCGACGCCGGACCCAGACTTTGGAATCCGTCCGACCGAGGGCTGTCTGAGGCAGGACAACCCATATGTTATGACTGCAGTTGCATATCTATTGGACATCTACATTTATGGTAGGTACAAAACTGTACTGTCTCCTTCCCTGGAATTGGTCCACTCGGCTCCGAAGTCTCCCTTGTTATCGGAGCGGAGTGACGGGTCCCATTCCTCTCGGTCTTCCAGGCTGTCAGACCATGACCTCAAGAGGGTGGTTAGCAGACTACTTAAGTCGCAGGCACTGGCCCAAATGTTGCATAGCCCTCCTCATCAGGCAGTGGCTTTAACTAATCCCTCTTTGATTCCTCCTCCGACTCTTCCTGTGAGTTCAGAGCCGGAGATCGTAGGGGTCGGGACCGTCGGAGCCAATACCACCCCTTTCGGCTCCCTCGTCGGCTCCGATCTCTTCCTTGGTTCCATCCTTGGAGGGATCCGGGCGCCGAGACTCTCTCGCCGGCTCCGAGGGGGCGAGTGGCATCGGACCCTTGTCCGACCCCATTCTCCCCCTCAGAGCTTCGGTGCAGGTGAGTTCGGCCCCGACATCAGCTTCGGAGCCGTCCCTCTTGGTGCCGGGAGGAGTCCTTGTTTTTTCGGAGCGGGGACCCCCTTCCCTGCCTGATAGGGGCGTCTTTGAGATCATGAGGAGTGTGCTGGCCCTTGTGCCTGCTCCACGGTCGGCTCCTTCAGCTCCTCCCTCTATGGTGCCTGCTTCAGTCTCTACCCGCTCTCTCGATCCAGAGCGTGGAGAACGAATGCTACAGGTAGCCCCATTGGGCATATCCTCCTCTTCTGAGGCCTCCCCTGATCCTTCAGGGGAGCCCCCTCGAAAGAGAAAATGCAAGAGGAAGCATATAGACTCCCCTGGGTCAGTCACATCGGACACTGACTTGGATGACTCTGAAAGCTCCCCAAGGTCCCCCTCCGAGGATGTCTCATTTTCTGACATCCTGGTGATTCTTAAGCAGAGGGGAAACTGGTCTGCCCTTAACCCTTCTGAGGACGAGTCAGTGTACCTGGATGCGTTCGGTTCTCGCCCTTCCACCTCCTGGGTGTCTCCGCCTTTCGACCCGCTCATGGATCTGGTGGCTCGAAAGGCGCGGACGGCTCCGGATACTATGGAACCAACTCCCCGGAGGCCTACAAAATTTATTACAGCCCCTTCTGACAAGCAGTTTCTAACTAAGGGCGTCCCTGTTGATGCCATGGTGGTGGCGGCGGCCACTAAAAAGGAGTTAGCTGACCCTTCAGTACCTGTCCATCCTCCTAATAAGGAATCTAGGAGTATGGACAGGTATGACAAGCGGATATTTTCCTCAGCGACCTTTGCTATGCGTTCACTGAATTATTTGTGCCATTTCACCCGTCTCCAGAGAGACCTTCTCAAGGAACTAGGTGATACCTTACAGGACCCATCAGCTGTGGGGTCTCAGGAAAAGATCAACTCCCAGCTGGGGACCCTAAACTCTATTGTAAACTCCTCCATGCGGCTCATTTCCTATGCAGCCAATGGAGCGAGTAGGGCTGCAGGCACTTTGCTGACCCCTTCAAGGTGTCCTTCACTAACACCCCCTTTGATGGTTCTGCCTTGTTTGGACCTCAAGTGAAGGATACATTGACCAAGTGCGAGCAGGAAGGCAAGACTCTCTCTGCCGTAGGAGTCAATTTTTCTACCCCTTCTAGACCATACCCTAAGGGTCAGAAAGGTGGGGAAATGTGGTTCCGCAAACCTCAGGGAGTACTGCCTGACGCATGTGGTGAGCTTCCCTCTAGAGGCAGAGGAGGGAACAATAATTGATGCCGCCCGAGGGGCAGGGGGGTGGGGTCCGTAGAATCAGGGTAGCAGAGAATCCTTCTCTGACAAACCCTTCTAGCACCCCTGAGGAGCTGCCCGACTGTCCACCTGCGGAGGCAGATGGGGGAAGACTATCACTGTACCCAGAAGCCTGGCATTCCCTCACGCAAGACATTTGGGTACGGTCGATCATATCCGTGGGTTACAAAATTCCCATTATTCATACCCCACAACCGCCAAAAGGGCCCCTTCCAGACGTTCCACCCAGTCTTGAGGGATCAAGCAGCACTAGAAATTTCAAAGCTGCTACAAAAAAGATTCATCCAGCCAGTCCCAGCAGACCAGCAAGGATCCGGAGTCTACTCCAAGTTCTTTTTGGTACCTAAAAAGACAGGGGACTGGAGACCTATTTTGGATCTCAGCAGACTGAACAAGTCTGTTCAAAGAACGAAATTCTGGATGGTCACGCTTCAATCCATTCTACCCTTCCTGGATCAGGACAATTGGATGTGCTCTACAGACCTTCAGGATGCGTACCATCATATCAAAATGAACAGGCGCTCCAGGAGGTTTCTCCGCTTCCGGCTAGGAGCCAGTTACTACCAATTCAGAGCCCTGCCCTTTGGCCTCACCACAGCCCCCAGGGTGTTTACCAAATGCATGGCAGTGGTTGCGGCTCACCTGAGACGAAAAGGATTCCAGGTGTTTCCATACTTAGATGACTGGCTCCTTACTGCCACCACCAAGCGTCAGCTACTTCTTTCCAGAGATTATACCCTCCAAATTTGCAACGAGCTAGGTATCTCTATAAACTCCGAAAAGTCTGCCTTGTTGCCTTGTCAGTCTATTACCTTCATAGGCGCCATTTTAAACACTGTGGAACTGTCAGCAAAAATGCCTGTACAAAGGATTTCGGACATTCGAGGTCATGTTCAAATCCTACTACAAGAGAGCAGAGTCCAGGCCAGATTCATACTAAAAACCCTAGGTCTCATGGCAGCAGCTATCACATTACTCCCCCTAGCTCGTTTTCACATGCGAATCCTGCAATGGATGCTGTTTTCCCAGTGGTCCTTTCAACAGCTTCCAATGTCACACAGCTTTCTAATCACTCAGTCATGCAAAAGACACCTTTCGTGGTGGATGGTCTCCCCTCAGGTTCTTCAGGGCAGACCCTTTGTCCTTTCTCCTCCTGTGGCTACTGTGACAACGGATGCCTCCCTGATCGGGTGGGGGGAGCATTTTCAGGGCAGGACAGTCCAGGGCACATGGCAGCCTTTCGAAAGCCACCTGCACATAAATGTCTTGGAAATGAGAGCAGTGCTTTTAGCGTTGCAGGCCCTTCAAGACTCTCTTCCCACCAGGACTATTGCAATTCAGACAGACAATATGTCTGTAGTGTGGTACATCAACAAGCAAGGCGGAACAAGGTCCTACCCCCTCTGTCAAGAAGCACTCAGACTGTGGCAGTGGGCGATCTCTTCTCAACGGTTTCTGGTAGCAGCGCATATTCCCGGGAAGTCCAATGTCATAGCGGACAGGCTGAGCAGAGCCATTCTCATGCCCCACGAGTGGTCTCTCAACCCGTTGGTAGCGGAAAAAATCTTCAAGAGGTGGGGGTCAGCCTTGCTGCGATCTTTTTGCAACCCCTCAAAACAGCAAGTGCCCAGACTTCTTCACCCTCTTCCCTCTCCCAGGTCTTCCCCCCAGAGATGCTCTAGTCCACGATTGGCCCCGGGGTCTTCTGAATGCCTTTCCCCCCTTTCCCTTAATTACTCAGCTAATCCAGAAAGCAACTGTTTTGAGATCCAGAATGATCCTTGTTGCCCCTTACTGGCCTCGGCAAATTTGGTTCCCGTTCCTGCAACGTCATCTTCTAGATCAACCCTGGCATCTGGACCCAGTGCCAGATCTTCTGACACATCAGTCGGGCAGGCTGCATCAATCTCTCCAATCTCTCAACCTCACAGCTTGGTTGCTCCACTTCCAACCCTAGCCAGGCTTCCCTCAATCTCTCATTCAGTTCGTGACATCATTCTCGCTTCGCACAAGTCTACTACCAGAAAGACTTATGCTAGCAAATGGAAGCTTTTCTCTGTTTGGGCAGGGGAGAAACAAGTTGACCCCCTTACAGCCCCTGTCCATACATTCTTAGAGTTTTTGGCAGAACTTTTTCAAATGGGATCTTCAGCCACCATCAGAGTTCAGTTGGCAGCCATTGCGAATTTTCATGTTGGATTGTCAGAGACCAACATTGTCACACAAACTTTGTAAAGCCTTTCTGAAAGGAACCCTCTTACTTAGGCCCCCGATAAAAGATCCTCCCCCACCATGGGACCTAAATTTGGTGCTGTCGTCTTTAATTCTCCGTCCCTTTGAACCTGTGGCTTCCTGTTCATTAAAGTTGCTCTCTTGGAAAACTCTGCTTTTAGTAGCCATCACTTCAGCAAGAAGGGTATCAGAACTTCAAGCCCTTTGTGTTCGCCCTCCTTACCTTGTTTTTCACAAAGATAGAGTGTCACTTAGGACTAATCCTTCCTTTTTACCCAAAGTACTCTGAAAAAAATCTGAATCAGACCATCGATCTTCCTGTTTTCTTCCCACTTTATACCATTAGGTCTGAACGGAAGTTACATTGTCTAGACGTTCACTGTCAGTTACGCTTCTACGTGAATAGAACCAAGCAGACGAGGAAATCAGAACAGCTCTTCCTGTCTTACGCGGAAGGGAAACAAGACCTGCCAGTTTCCAAAGTAACCTTGTCCAGGTGGTTGACCTCTGTCTTCATGTTGATTTACCAATTGAGGCATAAAGAGCTCCCTATTAAGCCCAGAGCTCATTCAACCAGAGCATTAGCTTCTTCAGTAGCCTTTCAGGCAAGATTGCCAATGGACTCCATTTGTGCAGCAGCCACATGGGCCTCTCCTCATACCTTCATTTCTCATTACAAACTGGACATGACCTCTAGAAGTAGGGCTAATTTTGGTTCCTCTGTACTCGAGAGTTTGTTCCATTGAGCCACCCAGGACTAAGGTGCTAGGGACGCTGTCCCATCCAGCAAGAATGAAGGCGAGATTGACAACTTAACATTGAGAAGTTATGTACTTACCATAACGTTCCATTTTAGTTCTTCTCGCCTTCTTTCTTGCGTCCCACCCTCCATCCCCCTAGCCTGGCAAGACCGAGAGTATCTTCTGAGATGTGTTATCATGAGAGTTATCTCCTTAGCTACCTCTTTCTTTTTCTTGGTAGCTCTTATAAGAGTTTTGTATACCTAGATGTATAGAGGTAGATGTATATATATATATATATATATATATATATATATATATATATATATTTATTCTCGGTCATGGTGGGGACATGTATGTCCATAGTGTTAGCTATCAAATGAGATCTGGGTATATCACGCCTAGCATTATGGGACATAGGATAGCCTCAAGCCGGTAAAAATAGCTCTCGAGCTTTAGTAATAGGCCGAGTCGGAGCCGAGGTTCGGCTATGAACCTATCCAGCAAGAAAGAAGGCGAGAAGAAGACAACTGACATGGAACGTTATGGTAAGTACATAACTTCTCATTCTGCACCAGGGTATCTCGCAGCAAGGCCTGGAAAGTAGATGCCCTATCCTTCCAGTGGGTAAACCTCTCAATCTATGCATTTCCTCCTCTGCCTCTTCTTGCAAGAGTACTACTCAAGATAAGGCAGGAAAAAACCAAGGGCAATCCTGATTGCCCCAGACTGACCACGCCAACACTGGTACCTACTACTGCGCAGTCTGTCATCGGTGCCACCATGGCACCTACCCCAGATCCCAGCCCTCCTCACTCAGCAGGAGGGACAGATCTTGCATCCGCAACTACAGACCCTGAACCTTGCTGCCTGGCTTATTCCTTGAATTCTCCTCCAGTGGCCAGCCTATGCAAGCAGGTGGTGGAAGTCATTCGTCAAGCCAAAAGATCCAGTACAAGGAATTCCTATGCAGATAAGTGAAAAAGGTATTGTTCCTGGGTTCACTCTAAAGGAGCAGATACAGCACAGCCCTCCTTACCTCTCATCCTGGATTACCTACCAGACCTACTCGACAGAGGCCTATCCTTCTCTTCCATTAAGATCCATACCTCTGCCATTTCTGCTCATTACAGCACTGAGCCACCTCTCTTCTTTCACCCTCTCATCAAACAGTTCTTGAGAGAGGCTAACAACTTAAGGCCACTAAGAAGAGCCCCCACCCCTGCTTGGGACCTAAACTTTGTGATGGAAAAGCTCACGCTACCCCCCCCCCCCCTTTGAGTCTGCAACGTCAGCATAGTTAAAATTCCTCTTTTGGAAAACAGCCTTGATTCTGGCCATCACTTCAGCTAGAAGAGTGTCAGAGTTGCATGCACTTAGGGCCATGGAACCCTTCATTATTTTTCTTGCTGACAGGATCTTCCTCAGGACTAACCCTACTTTTATGCCTAAAGTGGTGTCCTTTTCCCTAATCCTCAAAATAAGGGGGAAAGGATCTTGCACTCTTTAGACGTGCAAAGAGAGCTCAGATTCTGCCTTGATAGGACTAAGCCCTTCAGGAAATCTGACCAGTTACTAGTCAGCTTTGCACCGGGGGCAGAGGGCAAGGCCATATCAAAACAGACCATCTCCAAATGGATAGCACACTGTATCCATTTCTGTTACAAACACCATGGGAAACCACCCCCTCAGGGAGTCAGAACGCATTCCACTAGGGCAACTTCATCCTCTACAGCTTTTCTCAGAGGAGTCCCTACCAGCGACATTCTGGAAGCTTGCTACTTGGAGTTCTGTTCACACCTTCACCAAGCATTGCCACCTGTTTATCTTTTCCAAATCCAGGGCAGGTTTTGCAACAGCAGTCCTGCAGGGCATACTAGCCAGCCCCAACTCTTATTGACGGCCTCCACCCATTCTTCAGCTTTGGGAATCAACCCAAGTGTGATGACTGCATCAGTGAAACATGAAGAACATAGTACATTTGTGTACACTTAGCATACATTTATTTATTTATTTTATTTTACATTTGTTAACTGGGGGTGTCTGAGCCGAAAAGGCCCTTTTTCAGCAGAGGCCCGGGGAGAAAAGCTCCACAAAGAAAAATTACAGACACATTTAGTTATTTAGACATGATCAGTATACACACAAATTACAAGAGACATGTTTTTACAGTGGTATGCGGCACATAAACAGTTACAGTGGAGAGAACAAACAAAATAATATTAATTTTAAAAATAAAGGTAATTAATAGATTTGTGGTGTACAGCTGAAATTTGGAACATAGTTAGAATACATACATAGTACATAGGTACAGTACATACATTGTAGATTAGCCAGTGTTTGAGAGTAAGATTGAAAACTATTATCAATTGCTCTAGATTTAGTATGTATATGTTATCCACTTTCACTAGCCTGGAGAGCAATCATGTCACTGCCAACTTTGCTTGAGATGTTGCCTGATGAGGTCTTTAAAAGAGGCTTTGGATGATATGTTTTGAATGCTAGTAGGGACAGAGTTCCAATTTTTAGCCACTGAACTACTATATAGTGCATCTCCAAAGCTATTGTAGCTGTTGGTGACTTCTAGTAGTAGTTTGCTTGATGATCTAAGAGGCCTTTTGGCTGAGTGATGTACTAGGTTTTTGAGGGCAGGACACTTATTGGGGAGATAATAGACAGAATGACAGAGGCAGAGCTGATTGTAGGTTAGGAGGTTGGGCAGTTCAAGTCAGTGGAGCTGTCTCAAAGCAGTACAGTGATGAGTTCTATATGAGCAATTTGCAGCAAAGCGAGCAATTCTGTTATAGCAGGCTTCCGTTTTGCTTAGTTCAGTTTTATTGAGATTAGTCAGAATGGGAGATGCATAGAGTAGGGTGGATAGAAGTTGGGAGCGAGCAATGGCTGATCTTGTGTTGTTGGTAAGAAATGGTTTGATACGGTAGAGTGACCCCAGTTTGGCATGTACTTTTTTAATAGTTAAGTTGAGATGACTATCAAATTTTAGGTGGGAGTCTATGGTTATTCCCAGTAGCTTAGCCTGTGCCACTGGAGTAATTGGAGTAGCTTTTGTGGAGTAGATAGTGAATTGACTGGTAGTGTTTTTATTAGAACTGGTTATAATCATAAGCTGAGTTTTCTTTGGCTTGAGGATAAGTTGGGCTTTGGTAAGGTAGTTTTCAACGTCAGAGAATGCTAGTTGAGTTGTTTGCAGGAGGGTGGGAATGTTTTGTGCAGCACAGATTAAGGTAGTGTCATCTGCATACTGAATTATAGATGCATGCTGTGTGGAGCTATGGAGGTCATTTGTGAAGACTGTGAATAGTAGTGGTCCTAAGATAGAACCCTGTGGGACTCCTATAGTTATGGGCAACTGAGGAGAGAGAGAATTTTCTCATTTTACAGCTTGGTACCTGTCAGTTAAGTAGCTTTGGAACCAGGTAAGAGTGGAATTTGATAGAAGATATTGTTTGTTTGTTTAGCAGGATTTGGTGTGAGACTGTGTCAAATGCTTTGGACATATCCAAAAAAAGAGTTGACACTTGTAGGCCTTCATTTTTGAGACAATTTACTGTGTCTCTTAAGCAGAGGAGGGCTGTAGTGGTACTATGGACAGGTCTGAAACCATGCTGAGTAGGTGTATAATATAAATGTAGATGCTCGAGTGTATTCACTGTTGCAATCCTGGTTTCCCACCTTCCAACCCCCTTGTCTCTCTCTCTCTCCTTCTCTATTTATCTTACTTACCCCTTACAGGGCTGTTGGTATTTAATTTTTACTGGTGGTGTTTTTTCCACCATAACTTAGCTCCCTGTTTGGAGTCTCCTGACATTTGGGGCAAGAAAAACTGATGTAATGGCGTCGGCTGCCTGTTTTTATACCCCTGATGACCTGACGTCAGTCCTGAAGCGACAGCAACCAATGCAGAAATACGAAGTCTCTGGTATTCGGGCCGACTGAGGGCTACCTGCTGGCAGATGACCTAAGTGTGATGACTGCAACAATGAATACACTCGAACATCTGCATTTATGGTAAGTGTACACAGCTGTACTTTCTGTTGTATTTTTCCCAGTCTAATCAGCTTGGCTTGTTGAAGACTGTAGAGAATCACAGAGCCATGTAAAAGACTTGTAATGAGTACAAAATGAATATTTCATTTGCTTCTTGAGTGAGGAAACAATGAACGCTAGCCAAAGCAGCTGCCTGTTTATCAACTTGTATGACTGCTTCTGTATGACCCATGAATGTGAGCTTGTTGTCAAAGGTTGCCCTGAAGCTGTTTGTCAATTTCAGACAAGCCATTACTGCAGGAAGTGGCATGTGTTTCTCTTTGTAGCAGAGTTTGATAGCTTGAGTTAAAAAAAAAAAAAAAAAAAGTTTTTCTTCTGATTATTAACATGTTTTCTTTAACATTAATCCATGTAGGTTAAAATCATACTGTATTTGTTGGTTTATATATCTTAATTAGTGATGGAATAACCAAGCAGTGTTAAGTTATCAGCATGTTACCAGAGTGAAGAAGTTCCATTCTGTTATATTTCAGCTATAAATATTGAAATTGTGAGCTCCAGTTATAACTGGTATATCTGAGAACAAATCGTGGAGCTCCATGACTGTTGAGAAGGCCCTGACAAACTACTGCTTCGGGTGGGTAATACCTTGCACATCTGTGCCTCTGTCCCATAGTCAATAACACATCTAGTTTTCATGACAGTAAATGTCCTTGCTGTGAAGTCATGCATAGATTTAACAGCAATTTATAATTTTTCTTATGTGGTATAAAAACTATAAGAAGCCAAAAGGCCATCATTTAGAAAGTTTTTTTAGCAAAGTAGAAAGTATTTTCATGCTGGTACTGGGACAGTCATTTAACTGAAAATCTTAGACTGCTCAAGCCCATAAAACGTCTTGCATCACGTTTAGAAGTCAGGCTTGTCTTGCACACCTGTCAGGCAAAGTTTGTTTTCTCTGCCTGCATTTTTGTCTAGTACCCATAGAACCTTGAGTAAGAAAGTTTTTAAGTTAAGTTGCAACTTTTTAGTCCTTGACAACATTCGTGTTTTCCAAACTTTGACTTTAATTTCATCTTTTTATTTTATCAGTTTTATTAGGAGGGTACTTTTGCTTGGTCTTCATATCAGCAGTCTCTTAATCTGCCCCTCTGTGTACACATTTTTTTCATCCTGAATGATTTGCTTCTGGAAATTATGCTTCCCTTAAAGCCAGAGTGATTTTATGTAGATATTAGAGTATAGGCAAAGAAAAGTGAATAGGGTGTCCTAAGTGAAACACCAGCAATGATAGGGTTTTTATTTAAATCTAGAACAGAAGCTGCTGTTAAAATAGTAGGGTGTATAGAATACTTCATGGTAACTATAGGAATCAATCGGAGGAGGTTAGAAAGGATTGGTAAGATATGTTAGATAAGCAATTCACAAAGAAACAATGGGAGGATGTGTATGGCTCCCAATATGCAGTAAAGTCTAGAAGGTGTCTGAAGTATTTGCATAGGTATTTTTATACCCCAAGCAGACTCCAGAGAATTTTTCCTCAAGTAGATTGCAAATGTTAGAGGTGTGATGGGAAAGAAAGAGGTAATTGGAAACATATTTTTTGGCAGTGTAATGCTTTGACAGGCTAAAAATTCCTTGCAGACTACTCTGTCAAAAATAATGGGTTAGCAAATTGGTGTAACTAAGGAAATTAATTTTTGTGCTGTGATACAGAATTGGAATTGCCTAGACATAGTAAGAACTTGCTGAGTTTAATTATGGTGGCTGCCAAAAAAAGTATTTACTAAAAAGTATTTGCTAGAAAATGGAAAATAAAGTCTAAACCAGCCATATTAGATGTAGTGAATATAATAACAGAATTAAAAAAAAAAAACTGAAGGTGGTATCTTTAGAAAGGATTGGAACAAATTACATAAGAAAAAATGGGAACAGTACATGCAGAATAGTTTTCTGGAGGAAGAAGAGTGAGGTTTAAGGGAAGACAGGTATTGAATGAGCTATGTAATATTCGATTGACAATGAATATATAGATCATATGTGATGTATTATGTTTGCAGCTGAAAATATCAGTATAGTTTGTTTTCATTTATATAAATGTATAATTGCATATGTCATAAGTGATGATTCAACAAAGATGTTTTTTTTCTGTTAAAAGAAAAAAGTGATTTTGTATTTTTCTTTAAACCAGTCCATTCATCAGCCAATTTTCTTTCCACAGCAGAAAAAACAAGGTAGAAGGATTTGATGTACACTTGGAGCAAGATTAGATAGCTTTTTTGCTGTGACTAGCACAAGCAGTACTTTTTATGCAGCATTAAAGAACAAAAAAAGCAGATAACCTCTCACTTTGAATCTGCAGCTAATTCAACTGGAAGATGACTTGTTAGTAAAAAAAAAAAATCATTTTATTGGTGCTAGTAAACTTGAGCCTCTTACTGGATAGTCAGTGCAAACGTTTACATATCTTTGATGTTCATCGTGTTACACTGCTGCAGTCATCACACACTGGTTATCCTGCCGTCAGGCAGTCCTGCAGTCGGCCAGAGTTCCAAAGTCCTGGTCCGGCGTATGTTGCTGTCGCTTCTTCCCTGACGTCAGTGCACCAGGGGTATGTAATATGCATCTGAAGCCATTTTCTCCAGTCTTTCTTGCCACACGGTGCCCGAAGCAGAAGCAGTTCGCAAGTGCCGGTCGGCCGACTCCTGAGATTTTCAAAGTCGAATTTCAGATCCGAAGTCTTCAATAAAGCTAAGTACCCCATTGGGGAATCCTTTTTCTTGCCTCAGACAGATGTCAGAAAAAGTTAATAATTGTATTTCTTGTGGGAAGCAAATACCTCATAAGGACTTCCACTCTTACTGTATTCCATGCCTAGGCCCTGATCACGACGTCACTAGTTGTCGGTTTTGTGCTAGATTCAACAAACGCACTATAAAGAGACATTTTGATTTTGCTTTACATTACTTTGGCTGAAGGTTCAATTACACCATGCCATCGGATCAGCCGACGACTTCTATACCGAAAAAACGCAAAGACAAAGATAACGACAGGCATCCAAGGTCCAAAACCGACGATGAAACCTCTTCTAGGCCAGTCACCGGTTCTCAGTGAGGCGCTTTCACAGCCCCTGACAACCTGCTACCTCAGAGCCATAGGCCACTTCCGACTCCCACGTGGAGACAGCTAGGCCTCTGGAAACGCAAGGTATTGGGCCTACGGAAACTAATCCCTCAGATGGGTCCGGAGCCGCTGAGCAGGCACCGGCTTCTGAGGGTGTTTTCAGACCTTCACACCTTACCATTAAGACAACAGCCAAGACAAATGTACCATTAAAGACAAAGAAACAAGTACAGCATTCTCCAGGACAGTCCTCCATGCCTAAGAAACAGATGCTTAAAATGGCTGAAGACCTCATTACTCTAATCAGGGGTTCCCATCCCCCTCCTGAGAAAAGGCCTAGGCAGGATACAGACTGTGACTCCTCTAATCAGGTTTCCATTTCCTCTGATTCCTCTTCAGACCAGGGATATTCTTTACCCCCCTATGAGTACTCTGATGCTGAGGAATCTATCCCTTCAGCCTCTCCTCCTGAGGATTACTCTTTTGGGGAAACTTTACATACCATGAGGGAACATTTCCATTGGGAAAGTCAGGAATACTCAGAATCCAAGAAAAGGCTCAGGGATTTCCTTTTATTGCCTCAGCACAGGCCCCTGGCTATTCTGCCTGTGCTAGACATTGTGGATGATGTGTTCTCTTAATCCAGCGTATCTCCTGACTCTTTGCCCCCTGCTCCAGCAAAGCCAGATAGGTATTATTGAGTCCCTGACTCTCACAAGTTTCTTTACAAAAACCCTTCTGCTGATCCAGAAACTATTTTCCAGGGTCCAAAAGGGGTTAAGGCTTCCATTGCAAAAAATCCAGTACCCTCTGACAGAGATTCCAGAGCTTTGGATAGATGGGGGAAGAAAGTATACACGTCTGCAATTTTAGCAGTAAGAGCTTTAAATTGCCAGTTTCACATGCTTAAGTACCAACAATATTTAATGGCTCAGTTAAAACAGAAAGTGCTTAATAGCTCAGAAGCTCCTGATTGTAAAGAAATGCAGGATTTATTGCATGCAGTTGAACAGGTGGGAAAACATACTCTGCAATGTGGTTTTGATTCTTTATAGGCCTCTTGTAGAGCCGCAGTTACAGGTTCTGTTATTCGAAGACATGCTTGGTTAAAAGAACAGAGTTTATGTGATCATGTTAAGGCAAAGTTATTGGATGCTCCTTTACAACATGATACCTTGTTTGGTGTTAAGGCAGAAGACGTGTTAAAGAAAATGGAGGATAAAGCTAAATCTATGCAAACAGTCAAGGCTTTCTTACAGGTACAGCCACCTCGGTTTAGCAGAAATTGGCCAACAAAAAATTAGTCCTTTCCAGTGTCAGGCCACAGAGAGGCAGATACAAATACCCAAGAGGCAGATCTCAACCCCAAGGCTCAAATAGACAATGACAGTGGGACACCTCAACCCCAAAAGGAGGTGAGGACAAGTCTCAACCTTACAGGAAACAGTCACAATGACTTTCCTTTGCGTACGCCAAGCACGTCCCTTCTGGAAGCCCCCTTAGGGGGAAAACTAGCACTTTTTTTCCCAAAACTGGCAAACAATCACCCAAGACAAATGGGTCCTGAATATTGTGTCTCAAGGTTACAAATTCCACTTCCATACTTTACCAAAGCTAAAAGGAATGCCAGACCTGCCACAAAATAAAAGGGCAGAGGCACAAAAACAAATTTCAGCCCTCATGGACATGAGAGCTACACAAAATGTACCACAACAGGAACAAGGACAAGGATTTTACTCAAGACTCTTCCTGGTCCCCAGAAAGGACAAAGCCTGGAGGCCTATACTGGACCTTTCAGTTCTGAATACTTACTTGGATATTCCAAAATTCAAAATGTTGACATTACAGCAGCTTCTACCCATGCTGGGCAAGAAGGCTTGGCTTGTTACTCTGGACCTCAAAGAGGCATACCTGCATGTCCCTGTCAGACAAAATTGCAGAAGATACCTCAGATTCAAAGCTGGTACAATGCACTACCAATTCTCTGCACTGCCCTTTGGCTTATCTACTGCGCCCAGGGTCTTCACAAAGTGCCTGGCACCAGTAATTGCATTTTGCAGACAAAAAGGAATTCAAATATATCCATACCTGGACGACTGCCTCATTCAAGCAGAGACAAAGGACATTCTTCTACAGCATCTGGCGTTTGTGAAAAAGTTGCTAATTTCTCTAGGGTACACAGTAAACGAAAAGAAGTCAAAACTAGTGCTCTCACAACAGATTACATTCCTGGGTGCCAGCTTAAATACAACGGCCCAGATGGCTTACCTCACGCCAGACAAACAAGTGCAACTAACTCAATACTTTCAACTACTGGCAAAAACATCCCATCTCCCTGCAAGAAAAATTCTGCAGGCCTTGGGATTCATGGCATCCTGCATACTACTACTACCATATGCCAGACTGCATACGAGGAAATTACAATGGTACCTAAAAAGTGTTTGGACTCAACATTCTCACAGTCTAGAAGCAGTAATTCCAATAATTCCCTGCCTACAACAGGAGTTTCGATGGTGGGCACAGGCATGTCACCTAAACAAGGGTTAGCCTTTTACCCAACCCACAGCCAGGCAAACTCTAACAACAGATGCTTCGGATTACGCTTGGGGAGCACACATGGCAGGGAAATGCGTTCAGGGCAAGTGGACCACAGACCAGATGCATCTTCACATCAATCAAAAAGAAATGTTGGCTGTTCAAAATGCCCCAACAGCTTTCAAGGACCTTCTACATCCAGGACAACTATTACTAAAGGCAGACAACACCACAGTAATGTGGTACATAAACAAGGGGGCACTCATTCCTATCCCCTATGCAGGCAAGCCATGACCTTGTGGAACACAGCTCTAATGTACCAAGTTCACCTGCAAGCACAATTCCTGCCAGGAAAGAAAAATACTCTGGCAGACGACCTAAGCAGAAATATCATGGACCCTCACGAATGGAAATTGAATCCACATATCTTTAGCATGATAACTCAAAAATGGGGATGTCCAGACATAGATCTTTTTGCCTCCCCTCCGAATTCCCAACTAGAAAAAATTTGCACAGGGACTTATCACAAATAAGCATGGAAAGTGGATGCTCTTCTGTTCAGCTGGAAAAACTTAAAAGCCTATGCCTTCCCACCACTGCCTTTCCTTTCAAAGGTACTCCTAAAAGCCAGACAAGAAAAAACACACATGATCCTGATTGCTCCAGACTGGCCACACCATCACTGGTACCCTATCTTAAGGAACTTGACTCAGGGCCCACCATGGATTTTGCCCCAAATTCCACACCTTCTGACTCAACAAGACAGTCAGATCCTGCATGGTCAGCTCAAAACCCTAAACCTGGCTGCATGGCAGGTAGTTTAGTCAAACAGGCAACACCTCTGTCTAAAGCTGTTATGGATGTCATTTTGGAGGCCAGGAGGCCTAGCACCAGGAAAACTTAATCAGAAAAATGGAAGAGATTCTGCGCCTGGAACCAGGCTCACAGCCTTGACCCTCTTGTTCCAAACATTCCTCAGATTTTACAATACTTAACTGAGATGCTGGACAGAGGCCTATCCTTTTCATCAATTAAGATCCACGCCTCTGCCATTTCTGCACATTACAACATGGATCCTCCTTTATTCTCTCATCCCTTGCTAAAGCAGTACCTCAGAGGGGCTAAAAACTTAAGACTGCCCCGCAGAGCACCGACACCAACTTGGGACCTCAATTTCATTTTGGAAAAACTGACCCTACCACCTTTTGAGCCAGCCAATACAGCTTAATATAATGGAAAACAGCTCTGTTTCTGGCAGTAACTTCAGCACGAAGAGTCTCAGAGCTACAGGCATTAATGGCAGTGGAACCTTTTATAATTTTTCATCAGGGCAGGGTATCTTTAAGGACAAACCCTACCTTCATGCCAAAGGTGGTATCTAGTGTGGCTCTTAACCAAACCATCCATTTGCCTACTTTTTATCCAAACCCCCAGAATAAAGGGGATAAACCTCTGCATTCTTTGGACATACACAGGCAGCTACGATTCTACTTGGACAAAACAAAAGCTTTCAGGAAAACTGATCAGCTGCTTGTAGCATATGCTGCAGGAACACAAGGCAAGGCTATCTCAAAGCAGACTATATCCAAATGGATAGGCCACTGTATTCGGTACTGCTACACACAGCATGGAAAATTAGTCCCTAATAACATTAGGCCTCATTCCACCAGGGCAACAGCCACTTGAACAGCCTTTCTCAGAGGAGTACCTACCAAAGAAATTCTGGAGGCTGCAACTTGGAGTTCAGTGTACACCTTCACCAAGCATTGCCACCTGCCTCTCTACTCTAAATCCAGAGCAGGATTTGCCACTGCAGTTCTGCAGGGTCTCTTAGCCAATCCCAACTCTTTATAGACCAGCCACCCAAACCTAGCTTTGGGATTCAACCCAAGTGTGATGACTGCAGCAGTGTAACACGATGAACATAGTACAGTTTTGTACTCACCATAAATGTAGATGTTCGAGTGTTCACACTGCTGCAGTCCAGGTTACCCTCCCTCCATCCCCTCTGAACTAGCTGGACTTATCTATACCCTTCTATCCTATACAACCTTTGGGGTGTATTTGCTGGTAGCTGAAGGTATTGTTTTTATTTTATATGTATATTTTTGATTAGCAATATGTATTGCCTACCCACTTGGTGGCACCTGACATCTGGGGCAAGAAAAACTGAAGAAAATGGCGTTGGATGCATATTATATACCCCTGGCGCACTGATGTCAGGGAAGAAGCGACAGCAACCAACGCCGGACCAAGACTTTGGAACTCTGGCCAACTGCGGGACCGCCTGATGGCAGGATAACCCAAGTGTGATGACTGCAGCAGTGTGAACACTCGAACATCTACATTTATGGTAGGTACAAAACTGTACTTTTTTAATAAATGTAATGTCTAAACAAAAGAGGGAGTACAAAGGGAAGAAGAGAGGGGTATTAGTTAGTTATAGATGGTGTACATCTACTCAAGGAGCAATATGTTGTTTTGTGCTGTGGGACATGGGCAGGTAAGAGTTTGGGCTGTCAGTCCAAGTAATTAATTTCTGCACTTAATGAAAGTATGGAATCATGAAGCCTCACCAAATGGCTTTCTCTCTAATGCCATTTTGTGTAATAATAAAATTCGAAACCACTTTCAGTATTCACAAAAAGCAGTCTTTTTTTCAGGGGTAATCTCCCTCGATCCCCCCCCCCCCAGTGGGGGGGGGGACCCCTCATCCCTACAGCCTGTACATGCACATGTATACATCTGTACATGCATATGAGTGTGTGTGTGTCTGTGTGTGTCTGTGATGTATAGATCTCCACTCTGAAGTTGCACACAGTTGAGAAAAGTGCAACCTCAGATGATCTCTGAAAGTTGTTTTAGGCCATAATACCTAGACCAGACTGCAACTGATTAAAAGCCTTTTGATGGATAAAGCAGTTCTCCAGAAATTATGACAGAACAAAACCCTGACTAGCATAATTAAGGCACAGCATGTTAGTGCAACTGTCTCATCGGTTGTTTATTGTAAGAGTAGATTTTGCTGTGGAATATTTAAAGCTGGTGTTCGGACATCCATCCGCATATACATGACACACATCAATGCATGCCCACCCAATAAGTAGAATGGGCTTTTGCAAGTCATTGCCACAAGTGAGACTCCTCTGTTAAGTGAGAGACTTCCTGTGGTAATTGGGATTAATAATGACAATCAGACTTGAAGCAGGGTAAATACCTCATTTTAACTTTTGTATTTTGATTTGGAATTGCTAGGATGTCACATCCATAATATATATGTAGATATCATGCACTTTAAAGCACTGGTTTTGTGGACTCTCTCGCAGTGAACTTCTTTAATCCTATGAGAAGTCTTGACCCCATACTAGATATCAAAAATTCTGGGCCTCCCCATGCAGAATAAGCATGTGTTGCATTATAACCCACGTGGACATATTAGTAATAACCAGTATCTGGATTAGTACAGTGATCTTTTTACTAATACGCAGTCATTGATTGCTCTCCTTGTGAATTTAACCCGATCTTGCATAGTTTGGAATAGTTAGTATTTAAGTACACAGTATAGTCAGACTTCTTCCTCCCCTGAAGTAACCCCATGCCTTGCTAGGGAGATATGCCGTCCTTTTTTCAAAACTATGCATGTAGTTTTCATTCTTTGCACTGTAGTTTGTCACTCGAAGTTGAGATATTCCACAGGATATTGCTTCATTTGCATGAAGTACAGGAGAAGGTCTGAAAAAATGTACTCTTTGTACATTGAGTATGTCTATGTATGCAGTTTCCTGACAGGAAGAGGATTCCACTGTGACTGAGTGTATTTTTTAATCATTCTGCTGTATTATTACAGTATCGTTCAGTACAAAGATGCAGTCCTAATGCATGGTGCACTGTGCTTTTCAAGTATGTTAATGCATCTGAAAACTCCAAGTTTCTACCTTCTGGCCCAACCCATTACCAGAAGTTATATAGTCTATATTTATCAGTCATTCTCTGAAATACCCAGTTCCTGTTTCTTTCCCTTTGTATTTGCACTCCTATGTATCTCACATCTTTTAGACCCCGAGTGACCTTCCCCATTACTACCATTCATATTTAAGTCTCATCGATCCTGTTTCTTTATTGTGAAGCTTACGAAGTTTATTCTTTTTTATACTGCTTTCCATATCCATTTTTTTTCATGCATTAGCTTAACACATCCTCCGTAATGATTTTTTTATACATTTCTTAGTAATCACTTTTTTATCCACTATAATAGCATTAGTATGCATTTGTATATCTACACCTAAGTGTCATGTTTAATCATAGCCTCACCCCAAGCTTCATGCCCACTGAGTGGCACACAGCTACAGATGTTCTTCGTGGTTCACTGTTGCAGTCATCACATTTGGGTTATCTGCTTGCGGTAGCCCTCAGTCGGCCTGATTATCAAAGTCTTGGGTTCTGCATTGGTTGCTGTATCATCTTCCATGACGTCAGGTAGTCAGGGGTATAAAGCATGCAGCCAAAGCCATTACATCAGTCTTTCTTGCTGTGCGGTGCCCGAAGCAGAAGCAGTTCGCAAGTGCCGGTCTGCCGACTCCTGAAATTTTTGTTTTTGAGTTTCAGATCCGAAGTCTTAAACTAAGCTAAGTACCCCGTTGGGGAACCTTTTTCTTGCTCTAAACCGATGTCGGAAAAGTTAACAATTGTATTTCTTGTGGAAAACAAATACCTCATAAAGATTTTCATTCGTACTGCATTCCTTGCTTAGGCCCAGACCACGACGTACCTTGCTGTCGGTTTTGTGCCGTATTCAAACCTCGTACTATTCGTCGTCGGTTCATTTACTCATCTAAATATTGTGATACTCTGTTCAATTATCCAGAAATGGCTTTGGTAAGCCACCTGACTACCGACATTCCAAAAAAAAACGCAAAGATAAAGACAGAGACAGACCGCATAGCTCCAAAGCTGCCGAAGACGCTTCTCCTAAGCTAGTCGCCAGTTTGCCGGTACTCAGTGAGGCACTTTTGCAGCCCCTGATGACCGCTACTTCAAATTCGCAGGTCTCTACTGAGACCCATTCGGAGTCCAGTATGCCACGGAATGCTTCTTCGACTGTGAAACCTGCAGATGTCTCTACCTTGGATGGGTCCTGAGCCACTGTGCAGGCACCGGCTTCTGAAGGTGTATTCAGGCCTACTGACTTGCATATTAAACCAATGCCATCTTCTTCTTCAAGGCATAAAACTCGATCCATGCCTAGAAAACCGATGCCCAGACCGCATGTTCAGGCCCCTATGCCTAAAAAACAAATTAAAAGAATGGCTGAAGACCTTATTACTCTAATCAGGGGAAGCCACCCTTCCCCCTCTAAGAGACCTAGGACTGATTTTCCTTCTGATTCTTCTGATCAGGATTCTGAAATTTCTGTTTTCTCTGATGACCAGGATTTGCCCTTATCTACGTATGAGGATTCTGATGCAGAGGACTCTATTCCCTCTGCTTCCCCTTCAGAGGATTTCTCTTTTGGTGAAACCTTGCATACTCGTAGGGAGCATTTTTGCTGGGAAAGCCAGGATTACTCTGACACCAAAAAGAGGCTTAGGGAATTCTTACTCCTGCCTCAACACAGGCCTTTAGCTATCCCTCCTGTACTGAACATTGTAGATGATGCCTTCTCGGAATCTAGCCTGGCCCCTGACTCTTTACCTCCTGCTCCCAGAAAACCTGATGGGTATTACAGGGTACCCGACTCTCACAAGTTCCTCTTTAAAAATCCTATTGTGGATCCGGAGACCATTTCACAGGGACCCAAGGGTATTAAGACTACTACTGCCAAAAATCCTACCCCCTCTGATAGAGATTCCAGGGCGCTGGATAGATGGGGTAAGAAGTTATACACTTCTGCAACCTTGGCCATTAGGGCCATAAACTGCCAGTTTCATATGTTAAAGTATCAGCAGCATGTTATTAGATTGCTTAAATAGAAACGTATGTTGATTCCTGATTGTGCTGAAAATAAGGATTTACAGGTTTTTATGCATTCTGCTGAACAGGTTGGAAAACATAATTTGCAATGTGGTTTTGATTCATTAGAGTCATCTTGCAGGGCTGCTGTCAGTGGGTCTGTACTTAGAAGGCATGCTTGGCTTAAGGAGCAAACTTTGCCAGATCATGTTAAAGCTAAATTACTGGATGCTCCCTTAAACCAAGACTGCCTTTTTGGCAACAAAGCCGAAGTAGTACTTAAAAATATGGAGGAAAAAGCTAAATCTATGCAAACTGTTAAAAATTTCCTTCAAGTGCAGCCTCCGAGATTTAGTAGGCATTTAAGAATTGATCCTTTCTTGCCTCTTCCAGGCCTTATCAGTCCAAACCCAAAACCAGCAGAACACCCAGGCTTCAATGCCAAGGTACTCACAGGCCTAAGCAGTGGGGGGCTCCCACTTCCAAAGCAGGGAGTAGTAAGACTTCCCCCTATGGTAAACTGTCTCAATGACTTAACTTTAAACCTTCCAAGCCCTGCTCAACTGACTGTTCCTTTAGGGGGAAGTGTTTCCCTGCATGCAAAAAATAGGGAACTCGTTACCCAGGACAAATGGGTTTTAAATATAGTTTCCCAAGGATAAAAATTCCACTTCCACTCCTTACCAACCCCAAATGGTTGGCCAGACCTACCCCCAAATCAGTGGGCAGAGGCTCAAAAGCAAGTTCTCTCTCTTTTAAGCATCAGGGCTATTCAACCTGTCCCAGAAGAAGAATGGGGACATGGTTTCTACTCAAGACTTTTCCTGATACCCAGAAAAGACAATTCCTGGCATCCTATCCTGGACCTGTCTATCTTAAACACATTTTTGGTAATCCCAAAATTCACGAAGCTAACTCTTCATCAGCTGCTTCCCATGCTAGGCAAAAATGCCTGGTTGGCAACACTGGATTTAAAGGAAGCCTACCTGCACATCCCAATAAGGGTCTCTTGCAGAAGATACCTACGCTTCAAAGCAGGCTACATGCACTGTCAGTTCTCTGCACTGCCCTTTGGCTTATCTACTGTGTCCAGGGTATTCACAAAGTGTCTAGCTCCAGTCATTGTATTTTGCAGGCAAAGAAATATTCAGATATACTCATACCTGGACGATTGTCTAATTCAGGCAGAAAGCCAGGACATATTATTAAATCATCTGGCATTTGTAAAGAAATTGCTAACGTCTCTGGGGTACACCATAACCGAAAAGAAATCACATCTTGTACCCTGCCAACAAATTGTATTCCTGTGAGCAAGCTTGAATACAACTTCCCAGATGGCCTACCTCACGCCAGAGAAACAAATTCAGTTGACAGTCTTCTTTAAGCTAGTGGCCACCAAAACCTAGCTATCTACAAGAAAAATATTGCAAACCCTGGGGTTCATGGCCTCTTGCATTTTAATTCCATATGCAAGACTACATATGAGGAAACTACAGTGGTATCTAAAAAGCCTATGGTGTCAACATTCTCAGGATGTAGAATCAATGATTCCTATCATACCTTGTCTACAGATAAGAGTTCCTTTGGTGGGCAGAGGCCTGCCACCAAAACAAGGGACTGCCATTCACTCTGCCCCCTGCCGCCCAAACCCTAACAACAGATGCATCAGACTATGCATGGGGGCTCACTTGGCAGGGCAGTGCATTCAAGGCAAATGGAACCTTAATCAAATGCACTTGCATATCAATCAAAAAGAAATGTTAGCTGTACAGAATGCTCTGACAGCCTTCAAGGACCACAAATTATTGGTAAAGACGGACAAACACCACTGTTATGTGGTACATAAACAAGCAGGGAGGAACCCACTCATACCCTCTCTGCAGACTAGCCATGGTTCTGTGGAACACAGCCTTGAGCTACCAAGTGCGCCTACAGGCTCAGTTCCTGCCAGGAAAGCTAAATACACTGGCAGATGACCTAAGAAGAAATCTCATGGACCCACACGAGTGGAAACTGGAATCAAAGATATTCAACATGTTGAGAAACAAGTGGGGGAGCCCAGAGATGGACCTGTTTGCCTCCCCCCAGAACTACAGATTGGACAAATTCTGCACAAGGACTCCCCGCAAACAAGCTTGGAAAGTGGATGCCCTGTCCTTTACCTGGAAAAACCTATTGGTTATGCCTTTTCCCCTCTGCCTCTCCTTTCCAAGGTACTACTAAAGATCAAACAGGACAAACCAAGGACAATACTGATTGCACCAGACTGGCCACGCCAACACTGATACCCCCTCTTGCGCAGTGCGTCACTGCTGGCACCATGGCACCTGCCTCAGAACCCTGCCCTGCTGTCACAGCAGGCGGGCTAGATTCGGCACCCACAACTTCAAACCCTGAACCTGGCTAATTACCTGATCTCTCCGTTACCATCCCCTCAGTAAGCAAGTGATGGATGTCATCCTGGGGGCAAGGAGGCCTAGTACTAGAACATCCTATGCTGAAAAATGGAAAAGATTCTGTTCTTGGAGCCTAACTCAGGGGATGGACACAGCAGTGCCCAATTTACCCCATATCCTTCAGTACTTAACTAAGATGCTTCACAAGGGCCTTTCCTTTTCCTACATCAAAATTCATGCCTCAGCCATTTCAGCTCATTACAATACAGAACCACCCCTCTTCTCTCATGCACTGATGAAGCAATTCCTCAGAGGGGACAAAATCTTAAGACCACCCAGGAGAGCCCATAGTCCAGCCTGGGACTTTAACTGTGTATTGGAAAAGCTCACTCTACCTTCCTTTGAGCCAGCTGCAAATGCAGAGTTGAAATTCCTTTCTTGGAAAACAGCCTTCCTTCTAGCCATCACTTCAGCAAGAAGGGTGTCTAATTACATGCCCTCAAGGCAGTGCAGCCTTTCATCATCTTTCATGCTGACAGGTTGTCCCTTAGGACCAATCCCTCCATGCCCAAGGTGGTATCCAGTGTAGCCCTTAATCAGTCCATTCATTTGCCAGCCTTCTTTTCTAATCCACAAAACAAAGGGGAGCGAATACTGCACTCCTTGGACACACACCGACAACTTAGATTTTACTTGGACAGGACTAAGCCTCTCAGGAAATATGAACAGCTGCTGGTTGCATTTGCTGCAGGGGCAGAGGGGAAATCCATTTTAAAGCAAACCATTTCTAAGTGGATAGGCCATTGCATTAATTTCTGCTATAAGCATCATGGAAAACCTACCCCACAGGGGATAAGACCACATTCAACTAGGGCTGCATCTACCTCTACAGTCTTACTCAGAGGTGTCCCTACCAGGAACAGCCTAGAAGCTGCTACCTGGAGTTCTGTACATACCTTCACCAAACATTACCACTTGCCAGTTTTTTCTAAATCCAGAGCTGGATTTGCCACTGCAGTCTTGCAGGGCCTTATAGCTGGTCCTAATGCTATCTAATTACCTCCTCCCATCCTTAGCTTTGGGAATATACCCAAATGTGACGACTGCAGCAGTGAAACACAAAGAACATAGTACAGTTGTGTACTATTACCATAAATGTAGATGTTCGAGTGTATTCACTGTTGCAGTCCTGGTTACCCTCCCTCCAGCCCCCTGACTTTTGTTGACTATACCTCTGTTCTTGTTTACTATGCTTAAAGCTTTTTGGTGTATTTGCTTTTATGTTGGAGGTGTAACCTTGAATATAATTGCTTCCCATTATGGGGGCACCTGACATCTGGGGCAAGAAAAACTGATGTAACGGCATCGGCTGCATGCTTTATACCCCTGACGACCTGACGTCATGGAAGATGAGACAGCAACCGATGCAGGACCGAAGACTTTGATAATCAGGCCGACTGAGGGCTACTGCAAGATGATAACCCAAATGTGATGACTGCAACAGTGAATACACTCAACATCTACATTTATGGTAAGTGTACACAACTGTACTTTATCCCACTCCACAAGGGGGATCCACCTTAGATTCTGGGAATTATCGCCCCATCAGTCTGACGATCTTGATCTGCAAGGCCATGGCACGTATTATCATGGAACTTACAAACAAAGACATTGGCAATCTTCAAACACTGGACCCTACCCAGTTTGAGTTCGTGAAGGGTTGATCTTGTCTCCTGAACTTGATTGACTATTTCGAATCAGTCTCCAGAGCTGTGGACGAGGGTAAGGAGGTCCACATAGCCTATATGGACCTCGCCAAGTTGGCCTTCGACACCACCCCCCCACTTTGGAATCATAGATAAACTTACTAAGCTGGGCATTAATCCCTACGTCACTCGATGGGTTGCCAACTGGCTTACTGACAGAACCCACACTGTAAAAGTAGCCGACTCCAAATCCAGCTCCAGACAAGTGACAAGTGGAGTACCTCAGGGTTCAGTTCTGGGACCACTTTTGTTGGCATCTACTTCTCTGAAGTACAGGCCAACACTAAGGAACTCTAGCTAACAAATTTTGCAGATGACTGCAAACTGGGAGCCATTATTGAATCTCCAAATGATGTGGATATTCTGCAAAAGGGCCTTGCAGAAACAGGTGCTTGGTGCCAGAGCCATGGGATCAAGCTCAATGCCAAGAAATGTATAGTTATCCCCTTTGGGGGAAAAAACACATACCTGTGAATTACCACATAGGTGGCAGTACACTAAACATCAAAAGTGTGATAAAAGATGACACAGGTGGGCAGTGGTCTCACCTTCGTTAACCACATTGCCACAACAGTCAGGAAATCCTTCTATGTGGCACACCTCATCACTAAGGGCTTTTCATCCAGAAAAAAGGAGTTCATTGTCCCACTGTACTCGTCCCTCGTTAGACCCATTATAGAGTACAGCGCCCCGTTTGGTATGTTCCTCTCAAGACATCTGCAACAACTGGAAAGCCCACAGAAATACCTCACTAAAAGAATCACAGGCCTAAAGCAGATGCCCTCTGCTGACCGTCCAAAAAAAAAAAAACTCGAGCTATACTGTGTCGCATATCGTCTACTCAGAGGCAATCTCTGCTTAACATACAAGGCCATGTCAAACCCACAGCTGTTGGACATGCTACACTTACAGAAATCCCAATCCCTCAGAGCCACACGCTCCAGGGATCTAAACCTTGTCATCACAATGAACAAAACATGCTGGAGGGATAGGTTCTTGACCGAGAGACTCCCCAGACTCTGGAATAGACTGCCCATACATGTCAAGCAGAGCGCCTGTTTGGCCCTCTTCGAAAGGAACCTTGACGATTGGATGGGAGATAGGAATCACGTCAGTCAACCTGCTAGACAGGGGTCCAGGGAAGTAAATATTGTGGGAAGAAATAGCCAGGGAATTCTTATAGCTAGGCCTGCATAGGCTCTAGGGCCGATAGCCTAGTACCAACCTGTGAACCTATATGTGAAAATGTATTTCTCATAGTTGCCGCTGCCTCCCCAGAAATCTTTAAATCTTTGGAATACCATTTGTTAAGTTCTGTAATTTGGCACAAGTCCAGAAAATAAAACTACAATCTCATGTAAAAGTTTGCTCTGACCTCCAGCAATTCCTGCTAACATCAGGAAACATTTTATGCAGCCTTTCTGGCATATAGAAATATTTATGCAAATATTTCCACTGAGAGATTCTGAACTTCCTAGATTTGGCTGCTATTTTCAGTGCCCCACATAGTTCTTAACGAGCTGTTTTCAGAGATTCTTATCTTTTACCTCCCACCAACTTTGCTCTTGCCTTCCTTTTACTTTCCACCTTTCATTTATTAAAGCATTGTACACTCTGCTGGCTAGCCTTCTTTTATATTGTCTTCCTCTGTTCTAGCCTCAGGTAATAATTTTATTAGTGTTGATTTCATAAGATGACTTCTTATTTCAGCATCTGGTTTCCTCGAGCTTGCGTGTAACCCTGTGTATTCCATAAGCTCTGTTCATGGTAGTTGATATTTCTAGAAAACCTCTCCACGATCTAGCCTACCTCCCCTTACTGTCAGTTGTTCCCAATAATACACCTTCCTATACCTCTCCCTGTATCGTATTATATATGTATCAATCTTGAACTGTTGCTTGGCCTAACCCACTGGCCAGATTTCAGATTTCCATTGTTTGTACCTTTGCTTTCATTACCATCACCATATTAGTGTAGACTCCTACCCAGCTGTCCCTTTTGATGATGTATATCTACTGCTAGTGAACAGATGGTCAGCCTAAGACCTTGCCTTTACATCATCCTTTTCCATTTTGTGTTGTGTTCAGGATTTTGAATATGATGGACTAATCCTGGTTCTACTCTGTGATATTCCTACAAGTAAGGCACTGCCAATCTTCCCTCATCTACCAGTAGCATTATTTTCTGCTAAGCTGCCCACTGTCTGTTGCTGTCCCCCATATATATTTCAATGTACTCCTCTTCAACTGCTCCCAAAATGTTTTCCCAGGTTCACACATAAATGTCTGTGAAATGTACATGTGTCATTCACCATACTCTTCCACCTTTGTTTTCTGTGCACATTTTTACTGTTATCTCACCCCATATCACTTTCAGGAAGTCTTTTGATGATTTTTTTTAAAACCAAGCTCCTAAATATTTTAATATGTAGTGGTTACTGCTGTACTGAATTATGGTTTGGAGCATAGTTCACACATTATCTTGATATGATCCCCATTCATTTTGCATTCTGAAACACTAGTAAACTGCCTTCAAATATCAAATACTTCAGGGATATCTTTATCTGGATTAGTAATATACAAAGGAACATCATCCACGAACAGTCCCTGTATATCTGCCTTTCTTATGTTTTTGCTAATGGTTCTAAACATATTACAAATAATAAAGGTAAAAGACATCCTTACCTTGTTCCTTCATTTCATATTCAATTGACATCCTTGTTAGACCACAGATATGTCTTGCAATAATTCAATAAATTCTAAGGAAAAGACCATTTTATGTATTATTTCTCACAGGTACTCTCACTGCACACTGTCCGACAATTTTACCGCATCCAACCCTAGTAATATTAATCTCCAAGTAGTCTTCTCAGTCAAACTTTGACTCTTGTTTCTTTAAAATATTATCAAACATCTGTTTGCCTTTTACAAATCCACAATGATCCCAGTTAATTATTCTCTGAAATTTTTTTGCTACCCTTTCAGTCTGTTTAGCTACAGAGAAAGCATTTTATGCAACCTTTCGGGCATATAGAATTATTTTTATGCAAGTGTTTAATTTTAAGATTGGGAGATATGAGCTGGGTTGGTGAGATCCCCCCCCCCGTGATAATACTGCTTTATACCAAGATTTAAGTATATTCTTTTGACAGAATCTTGTTGAACATGGTATGCTAGATCTGGAATGTATTCTCTTTATATTCTTTATATACTTCTATCAGAAACCTGTCCCACCCTGGAGATTTACTAAGAGCCTGGTTCTGTATCTGCTTTTCTGTTTCCTGTGCTGTTATGGATCTAAGCAGGTCTGCACACACTGCAGTACTTATCCAGGATATATTGACCCCCTCCAAAAATTCACACAGTTGTGCTAACCAATTTTGTCTACACACTGGGATTTTATAATACTTGGTCTCTAAATATTTTCTGTATCTCCCCATAGCTCCATGGTTATCTTATCTGTTCTTGGGTCTTTTACCTTCAGCAAGCTTCTTTCTATTGTCTGCTGCCTTAATCGCCCTGATAGAAAGTATTTTCAGTTGTTGGTTCATGTTCTGTTGATTCTTTTAAATATTCCTTCCATCTCTTTTCCAGTATTTCTAACTCTTCTCACTCCCCTGTTTCCATGTCCCTCAGTTTCTCTTGCACTTTCCAGTTTTGTTCTTGTGTATCTTCCACTCTCTTCTCAGGCTTTCCTTTCTTACATCTGAATCTGTGTTCTCAAGACTGTCAGTTTCATCCCAGTCTGTTGTTTCATCCATTTGCTCTCCCTACTGACTCTTGATCTTTTCACTATACAGTGTCTGCACTTGTTCCCTATTCTGCCCATTTTTAACCATCTCATATTAAATCATCTGTGGAAACTGGCCATCCCGGATGTTCCAGTCTGATTGTGTATCTGACAGCAGGACAGGATGTGTCGACATTTTCTAACTAAATATTCATGCTCCTTTATGTAAATTATGTCTAATCTTGACCACATCCAATATTGTCCTAACTAATAAGTACAACTCCTATTTCCTTGTTGCTGTTTCACCACTGCTACAAAACCATTGATTTTCATAGTGCTATTTAGCTAATTTCCCTTTTAACATGCATTTTTTTTTATCCTTGGTTCCCCACTAACTTCTCCAGCATGTATTTCAGTTCCTTGTTTAAACCCTGTTGTTTTCATCATACGTTTCATTTCATTTCTAGTAGTCTTAGGCAACATACAAATATTTCCCAAGCTCACACTAATGTTCCTCCAGGCTCATATTATTAGAACATAATACCCCCTGTTCATCCACTTATTTTTCTTCTGTGGCTGTGTTCATCTCCCTCCTTATTGAAGTTGTCACTGCCCTCTACCTGACTTACAATCCATTTGCATGATACTCATTTATGAAGCATTTTTAATTAACTTCTGATCTTCACTTTTTCTTGTATGCATTTCATGAAATGTTATTACTTCTGCATCACTGTAGTATATATTCCAGCACCCTTTTTTTTTCACTTATCTGTGAGACTGTTTGTATTCCATGAAAAAAAATCTTCGCGTTAATTTTTTTCTGTCTTTACATCATCCCTGCTGAGTTCCACCTGACATGTCTCTGCAAGAAATTCCCTTCCTTTTTTCTTTTTCTGTCATTTTCTTAGATGTTTTCACCTAGTATCCACCTTGTCTGTTGACTAGCTTTGATACTTGCCACTGTGCTGTCCATTACCTAATTTCCTTGCCTCTTATTTACATTAAATCAAGCTAATCTGTTGCGTACTTTTGAATAATGCTCCTTCACACCTGAACACTATACCTTTCTTATATTTATTTTGTCTATCTCCTTTCTCATTTTGAACAGTTCTGCTCTCTTACTCTGCGAGCAAGCTCAGTATTACAAACGTCATGTTTACAGTGAATCGTCCTGTCTAATCATGACATTATTTCCTCTTTGCCTCTCCACTTGGGCACATTTCTTTCACTTCAGTTTTCTGTGTTACTTTCTCTTTTTGTCATTGGTTCTAAGACTTCTTGTTCCTACCTACCATCTTATTCCTACAGTCAAATTAAGTCATTACATTCAAGTGATGCCTCCAGGTGCATCTGGAGTTAACCCCTACTGATGCCTCTAGGTGTCAAATATTGCCTGTTCATGTTTGCATCAATAATTCCAAAACCATGCTATGTACAAGGCATTAAAAGATTTTGTCTTAAACCTTACACAGTGGCAAATTCAACCGCATTAATATTTGACTTATGTTTAGTGCAGGTAAGTCTATCTTAACTGTTGGTTTTATGATATTTATTTATAAAGGTATAATTTTCACATTTTTCTAAATATCTCAACAACCACATAATGCAGACAGAACTCCTTGGCCTCATATGAAAACTCTCAGCTAAATGAATAAAATGTTGCTGACAGTATGTGTTTAACGGTATGAGTGTCTGCTAGGACACACTGTTATCTGTCTACTAAGCTTTACTTTTCTGTTTACACATCTACTCTTACTTTATACTTAAGCTTTTTACGTCTCCTGCTTTTCTCACTTAACCTGTTATCCAATTTCCAATCTCTGTCTCTTCACTGTTTCTATACTCCTTACTATGTCTTAATCTTTGACTGAGAAGATCCACAGAAGCACCAGACTCCAAACGCAACAGTGCTCCCAAAGTTTTTATTTTAACATAAAATGCCATGTAGTCTGTATAAAAAGTACTGACAAGTACTATAGTTTGTAGTTACACATAAAAAAACAAAACTCTTCAAACGGATTTATGTTAAGCGCTTTTCGTCCGGATCTTATCCGGACTTCTTCATACAAAGAAATGCAGTGCTAAAGTATCATTTAAATTACTTCACCTATTTACAATGACCTATCAGGTCCCTTCATTCAAGTTTAAAATTTTTTTTAAAGCAATATTCACTTATTCTCAAATCGTCACACATCAAATGTTAACCATACTGAAATGCACTGAGTTATTTAATGTCAACCCTCACAATATTCTTAGTCCTTTCCTACCACATAAACAAATCAAATTCTTATATTATCATTGACGTTTTACAGTTAGTTCAACCATCCATATATAACACCTCTTAAGTTATGTGCAGTACCTTCCTCTTAATACATACATTATCATGTATACCTTATGCAAATAGAGAAAATATTCAGTTGTTTGCGATCATTGTACCTTATTTATGCAACCTCAATTTATTTGTTTATAATCAAATTTTATCCATACTTCCCATGTAAATCATATTAGTGTAGTCTGTTCCGGTTGAAAAAGTCGTACTGTTCCCCTCAAAATAGTTGATAAACATACTCAGTTGTTTTCGCTCGTCAAACCATTATTCTAACAAGCTTTTTTTTATATGTATGTTTTTTATTTTTTATTTTATTTTTGTATGTATGTGATATAAAATACTCCTTTCAAATTTAATCCGTTCTTCACGGTTAAATCAACTCCTACTATTTCGTTTACTATGTTGACATCCTTTTAGTAGATCCATAATAATAAGTTCTTGTTTGCATATATGGCTCGTGACTTAAAATAATTACGTTAGTCCAACCATATGCCATCGGTTCTTTGCTAGTAATCTAGAACTTTTCCTGTTGTCAATACTAGCATATTAATAAGTACATTACCAAATGTCCAAATGGTCAATAAAAAATAATAAAATAGAAAAGTAATCCACCTCATTTACTAGATGTAATATAAGTAAAATGTACAAATACCCAATTACTGGTAGATTACATATCTTGCTTTTCTACACCCTATTATTTACCCTTGGGTTGCTTAGGACTATATTAGTAATAATCATTTACTTGTGTAATTTAAACTAACCAATTCTTTATTTGTTTCTTACTGTTATGTTAATAATTTTTCAACACAACCCTACTATTAGTGAGAAACCTTAGTGTCCTCGGTTGTGTTAAAAGTTATTTTTATGTTTATATTATGTCAATACTGATATGTTAAACATGGAATAGCCCTAAAAAGTGTAAATAAAAGGTGAAAAATAGAAAACAAATGATTATTATAAATATTGTTAAACATATAAATGATGGTATACCCATGTTACTAATGCTGTAATTAGTTTACGAGTGACGAGACAAATGTATCTGAAAATCTGCATCTCGTCATACACCAGTACGACAGTATCCATTAGTGTGTTGTCTAATTTATCCACACAATCGACAAAGTTACACCAATTCAAAAAATAACCTTCTTTTTTGTCTGAGCAAACTCTTTAGTTTCAGTATACATGCAATAGAATATGTTTCATTTAGTCCTGGCTCCTTACTAGCATTTAGACGTAACTGGAAGTTGAGTTCACTTCTCTCTAAAAGTAATTTAATTAAACTGTCATCTGTGTATTTTTTATATTCTGTAAACTGACTAATATGTGAAATAATCTTAAATTTGAAATTATGTCCTACGTTTCCGTCACAATGTCTAGCTAACGCGTTTTCTAGACATTGGAGCCTCTGAGATTAATCACTCAGATGGGTCCGGAGCTGCTGAGCAGGCATCGGCTTCTGAGGGTGTATTCAGACCTAAACAATTATATATTAAACCGCCATCAAAGGCAAAGACTAAAACACCTTTAAAGGCAAAGAAACAAGTTCACCAGCCACATGGACAGGCCTCCATGCCCAAAAAACAGATGTTCAAAATGGCCGAAGACTTAATTACCTTGATCAGGGGTTCCCATCCCCCTTCCTGATAAGAGGCCTAGACAAGGACCAGATTATGAATCTTCAGATCAGGTTTCCATTTCTTCTGATAAGAAATATTCTCTTCCCCCCATGAGGATTCTGATGCTGAAGAAACAATTCCTTCAGCTTCTCCTCCCGAGGATTACTCTTTTGGGGAAACCTTGCATACCATGAGGGAGCACTTCCACTGGGAGAGCCAAGATTTTTCAGAATCTAAGAAGAGGCTCAGAGACTTCCTTTTACTACCTCAACACAGGCCTCTAGCTAGTCCACCTGTGTTAGACATCGTAGATGATGTGTTCTCCGAGTCTAGTCTGACCCCTGACTCCTTACCTCCAGCTCCTGTTAAGCTGGACAGATACTACAGGGTCCCTGACTCTCATAAATTTCTTTTCAAAAACCCTACTGCAGACCCAGAAACTATTTCTCAGGGTCCCAAAGGGGCCAAGGCTTCCACTGCAAAAAAACCCTACCTCCTCTGACAGGGATTCTAGGGCACTGGATAGATGGGGAAAAAGATTTACACATCTGCCACCTTGGCTTTAAGGGCCTTAAATTGCCAGTTTCATATGCTCAAATATCAGCAATATATCATGACACTGCTTAAACAGAAAATGATGGTAAATTCCGAATGTGCAGAAAACAAAGAAATGCAGGATTTATTGCATGCAACTGAACAAGTTGGAAAGCATACTTTGCAGTGTGGTTTTGATTCTCTAGAGGCCTCCTGCAGGGCCACTGTTACGGGTTCTGTCATCAGGAGGCATGCTTGGTTAAAGGAACAAAATCTGCCTGATCATGTTAAAGCCAAATTATTAGATGCTCCATTACAACGTGATACCTTGTTTGGTGTTAAGGCAGAAGAGGTGTTAAAGAAAATGGAGGACAAAGCTAAATCTATGCAAACGGTCAAGGATTTCTTACAGGTACAGCCACCTAGATTTAGCAGACACTGGCCTACAAAGAATTGGTCCTTTCCAGTCTCGGACAGACCTCAAATGGGCAGATCCAGACGCCCTAGAGGTAGAACACAGCCGCAAGGTTCCTACAGGTCTAAGCAATGAATGCTTCTACCTCCAAAGGTGGAGAAGACAAATCATAACTATACAGGAAACTGTCCCAATGACTTCCCCCTGCCTGCACCAATCACTTATCTTCTGGCAGCACCCTTAGGGGGAAAACTAGCACTTTTTTTCAAAATTGGCACATTATAACCTAGGACAAATGGGTTCTAGACATAGTGTCACAAGGCTACAAGTTTCACTTCCATACCTTGCCAAGGGCAAACAGTTGGCCAGGCCTGCCAAAAAATCAATGGGCAGAGGCTCAAAAACAAGTCGCAGCTCTCATGTACATGAGGGCTATTCAACAAGTACCACAGCAAGAGCGGGGACAAGGATTTTACTCAAAACTGTTCTTGTTACCCAGAAAGGGCAAAGCATGGAGACCAATACTGGACCTATCTATTTTAAACACTTTCCTGGATCTACCAAAATTCAAGATGTTGACCTTGCAGCAGAGATATACCTGCATGTCCCAATCAGACAATCATGCAGAAGATACCTCAGATTCAAGGCTGGCTCAAAGCATTACCATTTCTCTGCACTGCCCTTTGGCTTATCTACTGCGCCCAGGGTCTTCACAAAGTGCCTGACACCAGTAATTGCTTACTGCAGACAAAGAGGAATACAAATATATCCTTACTTGGACGACTGCCTCATACAAGCAGAGAACAAGGACATTCTACTACAGCATCTGATATTTGTGAAAAGGCTTTTAACATGCCTAGGGTACACAGTCAACAAAAAGAAATCAAAACTAGTACCCTCTCAAGAGATAATATTCCTGGGTGCAAGCTTAAATACAACTGCCCAGATGGCTTATCTCACTCCAGACAAGCAAAGGCAACTGACTACCTATTTCAAGGAAATGGCAACAAAGGCCCAGTTATCTGCAAGAAAAATTCTGCAGGCTTTAGGCTTCATGGCATCCTGCATCTTACTGATTCCATATGCAAGACTGCATATGAGGAAAATTCAATGGTACCTAAAAAGTGTCTGGACACAACATTGCCACAGCCTGGAAACAATGAATCTGAAGTAGGAGATTCATTTGTCTGCAACCTGTGGGTTATGGATCCGATATTGGATCCGAACCGGCATGGTTTACCAGCTATGGATCCAAGCTCTCAGCTCCTCCCCTCACCCATAATACCCTGCTCTACCCTCATGACCTCAGATCTCGTTTGCCGCGCATGGTGACCAGATTGTTTTTCCAGCTAAGTGATAGTTTTCAGCATTTAAATTGTAAAATTTAATAATTTTTTTGGTTGATTTGTATGATAGTGTAGGTTTCCCTTTGTGTATTATTACTTTTTTTAGAGTTTAATCTAAAATTTATATCCCTCCCCTCGCTGGTAGCGTAGTGTGTGTGTTGGGCCTGTGAGTGATTTTGTTTTTGTTTAGTTACTTACCTTAGTTAGTAACTGTTGTTTGTTAGCTTGGGATGTCTGAGCAGCCCAAGGCTATTTTTTCTAAGTGCTCCGAGTGTGGCCATAAGCTTTCCCCAGCTCATGGCCACACTCGGTGTGTTAGATCCCTGGGGGTTGAACACCTCACATCTGGATGTTCCATTTGTGCAGGGTTCAACCCCAGGGCATTGAAGGAGCGGAGGTCCAAGCTTGTTTTGGCGGGCCTTTTACCGCCGGACTCGGCTCCGACCTCCACTCCTTCGGGGGTAACCGTCCCCACGGTTATTCCCTCTCCGGCTCCCCCTCCTCCTCCTGGGACTCAACCTCCTGTTTCTGGTTCGGAGGAGAGGGATGCTAGAAAAAGGGACCGGAGGGAGACGCACCATAAGCGGCGGGCCGAGACCTCTGTTTCGGCCCCGCCAGCCAAGCGGGCTTCTCCCCCGGCTCCATTGTCGGCTGGATCTCCTCCTCCTCTGCTCCGGTCTCCAGTGTGTTTTTCACCGGGACCTGAGGAGGAGGAGACCCGATCTCCGTCGAGGCTATCGAGGAGGCACTCAAGGCCTACCTCGGTAGCCTCGTCGAGATCTACGTACAGCCTATCGGATGCTGATCTGGACCGGATGATGAGAAGGTTCATCCAGGCCCAGATGCAGATGGGAGTGCTCTTGCCTCCCCTCTGGGGAGCTCACCCTTTCAAGCCGATTGCTCCTTCTCCGACCCGCTACCCGGGTTCGAGCAGTTGGAGCCGAGCAGCCGAGCCGGGTGGGTCAGCGCCGATAGTACTTGGTACCGGATCCGACCCTGCCCTCGAGTGCATCGGACCCGACCTCTCGGAGCCTGGATCCGAGCCTCGGATCCGGGGATCAGTGCTCCTTCGGCGCCGCCTGTGTCGGAGCGCACTGTCCTTCGGATCCGGCGCCGCGCCGGCTCGATCCACTCTTCGGATCCGAGGGGGAGCCGATTGTCGGATCCTTTGGTCGAGGTCGGCTCCCCTTCGGCGTTTGATGTAGTGGAGAGGGCCCTGTTGAGGGTCTCTGGACCCCCGGCACTTGTTTCGGCTCCGTCCCGCGCTCCCTCTGCACTGGGTCAGGCTTCCACCATCCGGCCCTTGGGGCAGCCCGCTTCTATGCCCCAAGCTGTTCCCCTGGAACAGGTTGCTGCTTGCGAGGAGACAGCCCCCCAGAGGATGTTCCTCGCAAGCATCGCAAAAGGAGGCACATTGACTCCCGAGTCTCTCACGGAAGACACGGATTTGGAGGAAGGGAAGGCTCCCACGGTCACCCCGAGGATGTCTCATTTGGAGACATCATGGAAATGCTCATTATAAGGGGGTGGTCTGCCCCAAGTCTTCCTCGGACGAGTCCGTGTTCTTGGAGGCATTTGAAGCGGGCCCGTCTACCTCTTGGGTGTCCCCTCCTGCCGACACCCTGGTGGACCTCATTACCACCAGGGCGTGGAAGGAACCGGACACCGTGGAGCCAATCCCTAAGAGGCCCGACAGGATCCTTAGCCCACCTTCTGACCGTGCCCATTGGAGTAAGGGGCCTCCGGTAGATGCCATGTTGACGGCGGCCACCAAGAGGGAACTTGCTCAGGAGAGTCCCTCAGTCCATCCCCCGAGCAAGGAGTCTCGGATGATGGACCGCTTGGGGAAGCGGATGTTTAGTTCAGCGACCTTCTCGGTAAGGGCACTGAACTACCTGGCACACGTTATTAGGATGCAGCAAGATCTCATTAAAGAATACGCTGCATCTCCCCCAGAGTCCATGTCGGAGGAGGACAAAGTGCTGCACTCCACCCGCATGGCCACTCTTAGATCAGTTACCAATACCTCTATGCGGCTACTCTCCCATTCCACGGAAGGCGCCGCTAGAGCCGCAGGGGCAGGTCTAGTCACTAGACGTCAGGCCTGGCTCCGTCATTGCGATTTCTCTGAGCCCTTCAAAGCGTCATTTGCGAACGCCCCCTTTGATGGTTCTGCCCTCTTTGGCAAAACCGTTCGCGACACTTTGACCCAGAGCGAGAAGGACGGGAAGACGCTGTCTGCCGTCGGAATCCGCTTCTCTGCACCCCAGAGGCCCTATTCTAGGAACCAAAAGGGTCAGAAAAAGATGTGGTTCCGGAAGTCGCAGCAATCCCAGCCTGCTCCGGACAACCAGTCCTTCCGTGGCAGAGGAGGACAGGGAGGACGCCGCCCTAGAGGCAGAGGGGCTCCCAGGAACTTCGGGTCCAGAAAACCCTTCTCTGAACGGCCCACGCAGCAACCCTGAGTGGTTGCCCGGCTGCTCCACTCTGGAGGCAGTCGGGGGACGTTTTTCGGAGCACCTAGCGGCATGGGAGTCCATAACATCAGACCGCTGGGTTCTCCAGATCATATCCAGAGGATACCGCATCCCTTTTCGTCACTTACCAAAGTTGAAGTCCCTCCCAGACGTTCCATCCGGTCAACGGGAGGCCGCTTTGGCAGAAATTGGCCATCTGCTAAAGAAAAGAGCCATCCAGTCCGTCCCCCCAGACCAGATCGGATCAGGGTTCTACTCCAGGTTCTTTTTAGTGCCAAAAAAGACGGGGGATCTAAGACCAATTTTAGACCTTTCTTTCTTGAACCTGGCAGTCCCCAAGGAAAAATTCCGAATGGTCACTCTGCAATCTATTCTCCCCCTTCTGGGAGAAAATCACTGTATGTGTTCTATAGACCTCAAAGATGCGTACTACCACATCCTGATGGACAGGCGCTCCAGGAGGTTCCTCCGCTTCCGGCTGGGAGCCAGTCACTACCAGTTCCGGGTCCTTCCCTTTGGTCTCACCACAGCCCCCAGGGTGTTCACCAAAGTATTAGCAGTGGTAGCGGCCCACCTGAGGCTTCAGGGGTGCAGGTCTTCCCTACCTGGACGACTGGCTCCTTACCCCCAACAAGGCATCTACTACTATTGGCGAGACTCCTTTCTCCATCTTGCTCCCATTCTGGGCATTACAATAAATACAAAGAAATCCAACCTGGCGCCCACACAGCTCTTAGATTTTATAGGGGCCAGGTTAGACACAAGGAGTTTAAAAGCCTTCCTCACTGCGGACAGAGTTCAAAATCTGCAGCTCCAGGTGCGGGCCATTCTCCACTCAAGTTCTGTTCCGGCGGAGTTGGTCCTGAGGGCTCTAGGGTCCATGGCATCTGCTATAGCACTTCTTCCTCTTGCCAGGCTCAATATGTGCATCCTCCAGTGGACTCTCTTAGTACAATGGTCTTACCTTGCTCTCCCTATGCATCATCCCATTGCGATCAGCAAGGCTTGCAAGCGGTCCCTCCTGTGGTGGCTTCACTCCCCAGATCTCCACGGAGGCCGCCCATTTTGTGCTTCTCCCCCTCTCGCCACGGTGACCACGGACGCCTCCCGCCTCGGGTGGGGGGGGCATTTTGTGGCCAGACCGTCCAAGGCACGTGGAACGATTCAGAGACCTTACTGCATATCAACGTTCTAGAGATGAGAGCAGTGCTCTTAGCGTTGCTAGCACTTCAGGACTTTCTTCCCTTGGGAAAAATTGCGATTCAATCGGACAACATGTCAGTGGTCTGGTACATCAACAAGCAAGGGGGAACGAGGTCTTACCCCCTTTGTCGAGAAGCCATGAGAGTTTGGGAATGGGCAATCTCCACCAACCGCTTTCTAATAGCAACGCACATTCCGGGTCGGTCCAACATCCTGGCGGACAAGCTCAGTCGCACCATTCTGACTCCTTACGAGTGGTCTCTCAATTTTCAAGTAGCGGAACGCATATTCGCACGGTGGGGAACTCCTTCATGCGATCTTTTTGCCTCTCTCTCAAACACCAAGTGCGACAGTTTTTTCGCTCTGATACCTCCTCCAGGAGGTTCTCCAAGAGACGCTCTGGTGCATGCTTGGCCACCCGGTCTTCTGTATGCTTATCCACCCTTGCCTCTGATGCTCCAAGTTCTTCAGAAAGCCTCTCGGGTGGGTTGCAGAATGATTCTCATTGCTCCGTTTTGGCCTCGACAGATCTGGTTCCCCTTCCTAAGGTCTCACTCGGTGAATCCTCCTTGGATTCTAGATCCCATTCCGGATCTGATATCTCATCCATCCTGCATATCTCCTCCGAACCTGGACAACCTGAAGCTGACTGCTTGGCTGCTCCAGTTCCACTCTTGATCAGGACTCCCGGTATTTCGTCCCCTGTTAAGGCGATCCTGGTGGCAGCTCATAAACCATCCACTAGGAAAGTCTACAGTAGCAAGCGGAAACGGTTTTCTTTGTGGGCGGAGCGGCAAGGCCTGAATCCCTTCACGGTTCCTCTCCCTTTAGTGCTTGATTTCTTAACTACTCTTTTTAACGATGGTGCCAGCAGTTCCACAGTCAAAGTACAACTGGCGGCAATTTCACATTATCACATTGGTCATGACTCTAGTCCACTCATGTCAGCCAAGTTGTGTAAAATTTTCCTTAAAGGTACTTTTCTTCTCAGGCCCCCTGTAAAACAAGCGGTTCCTCCCTGGGACCTTTCCTTAGTTCTCCAGGCCTTGACCGCCCCCCCCCCTTCGAACCAGCGGCTACGGTGGATCTCAAATTCTTGTCTTTCAAGACGGCTTTTTTAGTAGCCATTACATCGGCCAAGAGAGTTTCAGAGCTCCAAGCATTATCAGCTAAACCTCCTTACTTGGTCTTTCATCCGGACCGTGTTTACCTCAGGACCAACCCGTCCTTTCTTCCTAAAGTAGCTTCTGAAGCAAACATTAACCAATCCATTAACCTCCCTGTTTTCTTCCCTAAATGTGAATACAAGCTTCACTCCTTAGATGTTCACAGGCAACTTAGATTTTATCTAAACAGAACGGCTGGTCATAGGCAATCCAACCAGCTGTTCATTTCCTTTGCTAAATTTAATTTGGGCAAGCCAATTTCTAAAGTATCTCTGTCTTGCTGGATTTCACAGTGTATCTTATTGGCTTATCAAGCTTCAGGAAGGCCCGCACCGGAGGGTGTACACGCCCATTCAACCCGGTCAGTATCTACCTCGGCAGCCTTTAAGGCTAGGATTCCTCTAGATGATATTTGTGCAGCAGCCACGTGGGCTTCATCTCATACTTTTATTTCCCACTACAAGTTGGATCTTGCATCTAGGGTAGAGCATCCTTTGGCTCCGGTGCTCGGAATATCCTTCCATGATGGCGCCCAAGATTCAGGTAGCTGGGGACCCTGTCCCACAGGTTGCAGACAAATGAATCTCCTACTTCAGATTTAGAAGTTATGTACTCACCATAACGCTCCATCTGAGTAGGTGTATTCATTTGTCTGCAACCATCCCGCCCTCCTATCCCCCTGGCCTTTCAGTTTCCTGCATATTATGTGTTACCCTTTTCAGGGTGTTCTTGCTGTTGGCAAACTCGATCTGAGGTCATGAGGGTAGAGCAGGGTATTATGGGTGAGGGGAGGAGCTGAGAGCTTGGATCCATAGCTGGTAAACCATGCCGGTTCGGATCCGATATCGGATCCATAACCCACAGGTTGCAGACAAATGAATACACCTACTCAGATGGAACGTTATGGTGAGTACATAACTTCTAATTACTCTCATTCCTTGCCTGCAACAGGAGTTTCGATGGTGAGCAAAGGCCTGTCACCAAAACAAGGGACAGCCGTTCTCACTACTCCCAGCCAGGCAGAGCCTAACGACGGATGCATCAGATTATGCCTGGGGAGCACACGTGGCAGGAAGAGGCATTCAGGGCACCTGGTCAACAAACCAAAAGCATCTACATATCAATCAAAAAGAGATGCTAGCTGTTCAAAATGCCCTGACAGCCTTCAAGGACCTACTTCATCTGGGACAACTACTGCTAAAGGCAGACAACACCACAGTCATGTGGTACATAAACAAGCAGGGGGGCACTCATTCTTACCCCCTTTGCAGACTAGCTATGGCTTTATGGGGGACAGCATTGACTTACCAAGTTCATCTGCAGGCACAGTTTTTGCCAGGAAAGGAAAATACTCTGGCAGATGAACTAAGCAGAAACCTCATGGATCCCCACAAGTGGCACCTGGATCCACAAGTCTTCAGCATGATAACAAAGAAATGGGGACGCCCAGACATAGATCTATTTGCCTCCCCTCACAACAATCAACTAAAACGATTCTGCACAAGGTCTTATCACAGACAAGCATGGAAAGTGAATGCCTTATCTTTCAACTGGACAAACCTATCAGTGTATGTCTTTCCTCCACTGCCTCTCCTCCCCAAGGTACTCCTAAAGGTCAGACAGGAGAAACCAAAAATAATTCTGATTGCCACAGACTGGCCGCGCCAGTGCTGGTATTCGAGCTTAAGGAACTTGTCCCAATGCCCAGCCTGGACCTTACCTCAAATACCTCATCTACTGTCCCAGTAAAACAAGCAAATTCTGCACAGCCAACTCAGGACCCTAAACCTGGCAGCATGGCGGATAATGTAGCCATACAAATTACACCTCTCAGTAAAGCTGTGATGGATGTCATTTTAGAAGCCAGAAAGCTTAGTACTAGAACATCCTACGCTGGGAAATGGAAGAGATTTTGTGCTTGGTACCAAGCTCAAGGAACTGATACAGCTGTCCCAAATATTCCTCAGATTTTGCAATACTTAACTGAGATGCTGGACAAAGGCCTATCTTTTTCATCAATTAAAATTCATGCCTCTGCCATTTCGGCTCATTACAATACAGAGCCACCACTCTTTTCTCATCCTTTATTAAGGCAGTACCTCAGAGGAGCCAAAAACATAAGGCCCCCAAGGAGAATGCCAATACCTGCATGGGACCTCAATTATGTCTTGGAAAAACTTACCTTACCTCCTTTTGAGCCAGCTGCTACTGCGGATATAAAGTTCTTATCTTGGAAAACAGCTCTGCTCCTAGCAATAACGTCTGCAAGACTAGTTTCAGAGCTATAGGCTCTCATGGCTGTGGAACCCTTTATAATTTTTTATCCAGACAAGGTCTTTCTGAGAACAAACCCTACATTTATGCCTAAGGTGGTATCCAGTCTAGCCCTTAACCAAACTATTCATTTGCCAACTTTTTATCCAAATCCATAGAACAAGGTAGAGAAAATTCTGCATTCTGTGGACGTACACAGGCAAATTAGATTTTACTTGGACAAAACTAAAGTTTTCAGAAAGACAGAAAAATTACTAGTGGCATATGCCGCAACATCACAAGGAAAGGCCATCTCCAAGCAGACTATTTCAAAATGGATAGGCCACTGCATTCATTTCTGCTACTCTCAGCATGGCAAACCAGTGCCTAAGGGCATTAGGCCACATTCAACCAAAGCTGCAGCCACTTCTGCAGCCTTTCTCAGGGGAGTACCAACCAAGACATTTTAGAGGCGGCTACTTGGAGTTCAGTGCATACCTTTTCAAAACATTACAATCTGCCTCTTTATTCTAAATCCAGGGCAGGCTTTGCCACTGCAGTTCTGCAGGGCCTCATAGCCGCCCCTAATGCTGTTTAGCTCCAGACATTCAACCATAGCTTTGGGACTCGACCCAAATGTAATGGCTGCAACAGTGAAGCACGAAGAACATAGTACAGTTGTGTACAAAACATAAATGTGGATGTTCGAATGTATTCACTGTTGCAGTCCAGGTTACCCACCCGCCATCCCCCTTATTTTTGCTGGAACTTATCTTTACGTCTCTAATCTATACAACCTAGGTGGTGTATTTGCTTATAGATGAAGGTAAAGCTTATTTGGGTGCATGTATGTTTTATTTACATATTTTTAGCCTACCCTTTTGGGGGCACCTGACATCTGGGGCAAGAAAAACTGAAGAAAATGGCATCGGCTGCATCTTTTATACCCCTGACGAACTGACGTCAGGGAAGAAGCGACAGCAACAGACGCAGGACCCAAGACTTTGGAATTTAGGCCGACTTAGGGCAACCGGCCAACAGGATAACCCAAATGTAATGACTGCAACAGTGAATACACTCGAACATCTACATTTATGGTAAATGTACACAACTGTACTTTTCTTCCCTTTACCCTTCCTCCGGTACACCCTTCTCTCACTTGTCCAGTATTACCTTCTCATTTTTTTTTTCTTTGCTATATTAACCCCTGTCCCTCCTACCAGCCTTATCCCAGAAATGATCAGCCCCTTTCTGTGTCACCATCGCAATTCAGAATTTGGCAGTAACACTGCTGAATGTACAAGTTTCCAGCAGACTGAGTGAGTTCATTTCCAGTTATGTTTCTCTCTCCCAGTCATTGTCCTATCTCCAAGCTGCTAATGTCTGTTTTTCTACCTTACTAGTGCTACCACAGCATCCCTCACTAGGTGTATATAGGCTTTCCTGGATTTGCAGACCTTTCCTCCAACTGCAGTGCTTCCCTGTAAATACCTGCATTTTGCTATGATATCTTACTGCTGCTACCAACCCAGCCACTGGGGATGCACAAGCCAGTGCATTTCTTTGTGCCGGTCCCAAGCCCGGATAAATGGGGAGGGTTGTGTCAGGAAGGGCATCCGGCGTAAAATTTTGCCAAATCGTGCATGCAGACAACAGTACAGATATACATACCGGATCAATCAAGGCCCTGGTTAACAACTGCCACCAGTGCTGTTAGCCAACAGGGTGCTGGCGGAAATTGGGCTACTGTTGGCCAAAGGAGGAGAAGAGGGGGAAGGCATGCCCAAAGGCAGTTAAAGGCTAGGACTGTGGTAGTGAGGTTCGGAACTTTGAATGTTGGCAGTATGACTGATATAGGTAAGAGCTAGCTGATATGATGGACAGAATGAAGGTTGGTATATTGTGTGTGCAAGAGACCAGATGGAAGGGGAGCAAGGCTAGGTGTATTGGAGGCGGGTTCAAATTGTTTTATCATGGTGTGGATGAGAGGAGAAATGGCATAGGGGGGTTATCCTGAAGCAACAGTATGCTAAGAGTGTTTTGGAGGTGAAAAGAGTGTCGGATAGAGTGATGTTTATGAAGGTGGAAATTGATGGTGCAGTGATGAATGTTGTTAATGCATATGCTCCACAAGTTGGGTGTGCGATGGATGAGAAAGAAAAATTTTGGAGTGAGTTGGATGAAGTGGTGATGACTGTACCCAAGGGTGAGAGAGTGGTGATTGGAGCAGATTTCAGTGGGCATGTTGGTGAAGGGAACAGAGGGATGAGGCAGTGATGGGTAGGTATGGTGTTAAGCAAAGGAATGCAGAAGGTCAGATGGTAGTGGATTTTGCGAAAAGGATGGACATGGCTGAGTTGATTACGTATTTTAGCAAGAGGGAGGAGCATAGCGTGACATACAGGAGTGGAGGGAAATGCACACAGGTGGATTATATCTTATGTAGAAGGGCCAGTCTGAAGGAGATTGGAGACTGTAAAGTGGTGGCATATGAAAGTGTAGTTAGGCAGCATAGGATTGTGGTTTGTAGGATGACATTGGTGATCAAGAAGAGGAGGAGGAGTGTGAGGGCAGCACCAAGGATCAAATGGTGGAAATTAAAAAAGGGTAATTGTGAGGTGGAGTTCAGGGAAGAGTTAAGGCAGGCATTGGGTGGCAGTGACGAGTTACCGAATAGCTTGGTAACTGTAGCAGAGCTAGTAACGGAGATGGCTAGAAAGGTGCTTGGTGTGACATCTGGAAAGAGGAAGGAGGACAAGGAGACCTGGTGGTGGAATGAGGAAGTACAGGAGAGTATACAGTGAAAGAGGTTGGCGAAGAAGAAGTGGGATTGTCGGAGAGATGAAGAAAGTAGACAGGAGTGTAAGGAGATGAGGTACATGGCAAAGAGAGAGGTGGTGAAGGATAAGGGTTATGAAGAGTTGCATGAAAAGTTGGACACTAAGGAGGGAGAAAATGACCTGTACCGATTGGCTAGACAGAGGGACCGAGCTAGTAAAGATGTGCAGCAGGTAAAGGTGATAAAGGATAATGAAGGAAACGTACTCACAAGCGAGGAGAGTGTGTTGAGCAGATGGAAAGAGTACTTTGAGGGGCTGATGAATGAAGAGAATGAGAGGGAGAGAAGGTTGGATAATGTGCAGATAGTGAATCATGAAGTACAGTGGATTAGCAAGGAGAGGAAGTAAGGATAGCTATGAAGAGGATGAAGAATGGAAAGGCTGTTGGTCCAGATGACATACCTGTGGAAGCCTGGAGGTGTTTAGGTGAAATGGCAGTGGCGTTTTTAACTAGATTGTTTAATGAAATCTTGGAAAGTGAGAGGATGCCTGAGGAATGGAGAAAAAGTGATGTTATGTAGTCCTATCTCGCCTACATTCTTACCCGTGGGTTCAGAGCCGAATATCGGCTCCAACTCAGCCGACTTTTCTAGCTTGAAGTCTTTCATTGGCTGTGCTAAGCAGGTATCCCATGGTGCACTGCTCCATGTCCCCAAATCTCGTTTGTCGCTCGTGTAGCTCGGACGTGGTCTCGCTAGGCTGTGGCTAAGTACCTTTTTTCTTAAAGAAAAGATTTGGTTTATAAACAAAAGCTATTTTCATAGCTATTGTCTTGTGTTTGAGGTTGTGATCGTGTGCTTGTGTGGTATCCCACTGACTGTTCCCTCGGGCTAGGCCCGTTTCAGTTAGAGGGCCTAGTCCTTCTCCGATTGCCTTTCTGTGTGTGTACGGTCTAAACCGTTTAAGTTAGAGGTTTGGGCTATTCCCTTTCCTTGCGGTCATCAACCGTTTTTGGTTAGAGGTTTTGACTTGCTTTGGTCACTGTTTAGTTCTCGTTCCCGCGTTTTGTGGTGTGAGCGCCTGTGAGTTCTTCTGTAGTAGTGAAGATATCCAAAGATTCCAAGGAGCACAAACCTTCGGGTTTCAAAAAGTGCTCTAAATGTGGGTACAAAATGTCCATCACCAATGGGCATTCCATTTGTGTCTAATGCCTGGGAGCCATTCTCCTGCAGGAGTCCTGCAGTTTTTGTCATGAATTCAGTCCTAGAGTTCTCCAAGAGAGAAAGAATAAGCTGATTTTAAAGGGACTCTTGAAACCCTCTTTTGAAGAGGCTATGAATTCGTCTCCCAGTGGTAAGTCAAAATCTGGCAAGTCTAAAAAGAGATCTCTGGCTCCGTCAGCTTCATCGGAGCCTCTGGAGAAAGTCTCAAAAATTGCATCGACCTCCTCGGCTCCACTGTCCTCAGAGCCGCAGGAAGTGTCTGTGTTGACGGAACCGGCGTTGGCTCCAATTTTATTGGAACCTCTTAGGAGCCGATCGCCCAGTCTCAGACCAGTTTCTCCCGAGAGGAGATCTCGATCTCCCTCCCTGTCTTCCAAATCCTCCAGGACCTTTTCAGATGTGGATGTTGATAGGGTGGTCCAGAGGCTCTTCCAGTCACCAGTTTTGGCAAAATTATTTTCGGCTCAGGCCCAGTCGGCTCCGGAGCCTGCCCCGACCCCGTCTTTGATCATTCCTCCTCCAAGTGCATCTCTGTCTTCGGAGCCAGAGTGTTCCGCGCCGTGTGATGTTCCTATGCCGGTTCCGATGGCCCCTTTGGCTCCATCAGTACCGGCATTGGCTCCGACCCCGTCAGCTCCGTCCTCGGGGTTCGGGACTCTGGATTCTTTGGTCGGGCCCGAGGGGGACATCTCGGTGCTTATTTCGGTTCAGAGTCTCCCTCTCAGTGCCTCGGATCGGGGAACTCTGACCACCATCATGGCCTCGGAGGCTGTTCGCTCCTCGAACGCGGGGGGGGGGCCTGCCTTCAAGGCTATGCGGGGACTGCGCTGGCCAGATTGTCGGCTACATCAGGGGGGCAGTCACTCTGTCCCCCACCACTCCAGTGAGAGCCTCTGATCACCACCTATCCATGGACAGCAGAGCACCAGGGCCTAGGGATACCCCCACGAGTGGTCCCCAGTTTTCTGAGGGCCCCTCAGAGTTCGTGCCTGAGGAGCCCCCTAAAAAGAAAACGTGCAAGAGGAAGCACATAGATTCCCAGGATGAGTCCCTCACCTCTGATACTGACCTCGAGGAATCGGAGGGGTCCCCCAATTCATCCGCTGATAATGTTTCCTTCTCCGACATCCTGGAGATACTGAAACAGAGAGGTGACAGGCCGTCCAAAGCCCCTTCCAAGGAGGAGTCAGTATTCCTTAAGGCTTTTGGTGCTCAGCCCTCCGCCTCCTGGGTGTCTCCACCCTTCAACGAGCTCCTTGATCTGATATGTCGAAGAGTGCGGGAAAACCCTGATTGTGTGGAGCCCGTGCCCAGGCGTCCCAACAAGTTTCTTTCCACCCCCCAGGGCAAAGAGTTTCTGTCTAAAGGAGTGCTTGTAGATGCCATGGTGGTGGCGGCGGCAGCCACTCAGGAGGAAGTAGCAGAGTCTTCTTCATCCGTCCATCCTCCTAACAAGGAGTCTAGGACCATGGACCGGTACGGGAAGAGTACCCTCTCATCAGCAACCTTTACCTTACGGTCGCTGATTTACCTGTCTCACTTCACTCAGCTCCAGAGAGATCTCCTCAAGGAGTTAGGAGATACTCTTGCGGGTAAAGTTCCTGAGGCGGTGGCCCAGACAGTTAATGCCCAGGTCTCTACCCTCAATTCCATTGTCAACTCATCCATGCAGCTCATTTCGTATGCAGCCGAGGGAGTGAGTAGGGCAGCAAGCTCGGGAGTCGCCCTTAGAAGGCAAGCCTGGGTGCACCTGTGTCACTTTGCGGAGGCCTTCAAGTCTTCCTTCACTGATGCCCCCTTTGATGGTTCTTCTTTGTTCGGGACCAAAGTGAAAGACACCCTCACCGGGGGTGAGCAAGAGAGAAAGACCCTGTCTGCTGTAGGGGTCCATTTTTCCCTTCCTTCTGGGCCTTATCCCAAGGCCCAGCAGGGGGGGGGTGTGGTTCAAGAAATCACAGAGGTTTTTTCCTGCCGCACAAGGTGAGCCCCCCTCCAGAGGCAGAGGAGGGGGAGGTTATTCAAGGAGACGCTGCCCCAGAGGCAGAGGGGGCCCCCCGCAATTCGGGAGACCACGATTCCTTTCATGGCTCTCCCTACTCTCGTTCCTGAGGGTGTGCCCGGCTGTGCTTATCCGGAGCCAGTTGGGTGTCGAATTTCGTTATATCTGGAAGCCTGGGAAAGCATCACCCAGGACCGATGGATATTACGGATAATTTCTGGAGGTTATCTCATTCTGTTTACATCAGACCCCCCCTTCAATCAGAAAAATCCCAGACGTTCCACCCAGTGAAAGGGATCAAGGAGCCTCAGAGGTTTCAAAGCTGCTAGGAAAAGGAGCCATCCAGCGTGTCCCCTCAGACCAAATCGGATTACGGACTTACTCATTATTCTTTTTGGTACCGAAAAGAACAGGGGACCTGAGACCCATATTAGATCTCAGCCAACTGAACAACTATGTACAGAAGTCCAAGTTCTGTATGGCCACGCTACAATCGATTCTCCCATTGTTGGGAGAGGAGGTATGGATGTGCTCCATCGACCTCAAGGATGCTTACTACCATGTGAAAATGGACAGGGCATCCAGGAGTCACCTACGCTTCTGGCTGGGAGCCAGTCATTTCCAGTTTCGAGCCCTTCCCTTTGGTCTCACCACAACCCCCAGGGTGTTCACCAAGTGTATGGCTGTGGTGACGGCTCACTTGAGAAGTCAGGGATTCCAAGTGTTTCCATATCTGGATGACTGGCTCCTTACCGCCCCCACCAGGCATCAACTTGTTCAAACCAGGGACGCTACCATCACTCTGTCACCAGTTGGGTATAACAATAAATTGGGAAAGTTCTGCTTTATTGCCCTCGCAGCGTGTCATCTTTATAGGAGCAGAATTAGACACCATTCGAATGCGAGCATTTTTACCGCTGGAGAGGATCAGAGTCTTACAACAGATACACATGCTGATGCCCATGAGGAAAGCGAAGGCAAGATGGGTTCTCCAACTCCTAGGGACCATGGCAGCAACAATCATGTTGGTCCCTCTAGCGAGATTGCACATGAGAATTCTCCAATGGCTCCTCTTTGTTCAATGGTCTCTCCAAAGATTTCCACTTTCTCACCCCATTTTGCTCACAGACAGATGCAAGCACGACTTCGGTTGGTGGCTTTGCACCAACAATTTGGACGGGGGAAGGCACTTTGTTCCACCCATCCCGGTTGCCACGGTGACCACGGACGCCTCCCAGATGGGTTGGGGGAGGAATTGTCTTGGCAGGACGGTCCAAGGCACGTGGCAAGAGCACGAGATACATCTCCATATAAACGTCTTAGCGATGAGAGCAGTGCTACTTGCGTTGCGGGCACTTCAGAGTGTTCTATCTCTAGGGACGATTGCAATACACTCGGACAACATGGCAGTAGTGTGGTATCTAAACAAGCAAGGGGGAACCAGGTCTTACCCTCTGTGCAGAGAGGCCATGCGAGTATGGCAATGGGCAGTAACTTCCCAATGGTTTCTGATGGCAATGCACATTCCGGGGAAGTCCAACGTGATTGCAGACAGGCTAAGCAGAGCTATTCTGATGCCTTATGAGTGGTCCCTGAATTGCCTGGTTGTTGAGCGAATCTTCAGCAGATGGGGTCAGCCTTGCTGCGACCTTTTTGCCAGCCCCCTGAATGCAAAATGCAGCAGCTACTTCATGCTGATCCCCCCACAGGGGGAGTCACCCAGGGACGCTCTGGTTCACGATTGGCCGTCCGGTTTCTTTATGCTTTCCCTCCATTTTCCTTTCTGTCAAAGGTCATTCAGAAAGCGCTATCCCTGGGAAGCAGAATTATTCTGATTGCTCCACACTGGCCTCGCCAAGTCTGGTTCCCCTTTCTTCAGCAATACATTGTGGACACTCCTTGGATTCTGGACCCTCAACCTGACTTACTGACACACATGTCAGGACAGTTCCACCCCTCCCTGATGACCCTCCGGTTGACAGCCTGGCTACTCCACTTCCATCGTTAGTTAGACCTCATAAATTCTCACCAGAAGTGGTTCATATATTATCGTCCTCTCATAAGCCATCTACTAGTAAGATTTATTCTAGTAAAAGAAAGAGGTTTTCTGTCTGGGCACATACCCGAGGCATTGATCCTTACACAGCTCCAATCGCTTCAGTCTTGGAGTTTTTGTCTATGCTTTTCCATCAGGGTTCTGCATCAGCTACCATCAAAGTTCAATTGGCAGAGATCTCTAATTTTCATGTCGCTAATGAGCCTAGTCTCATGGCTCATAGACTATGCAAGGCTTTCCTGAAGGGTACTCTGTTGCTCCGTCCCCCGGTATCTGAACCAATCATGCCCTGGGATCTCAATTTTGTTCTACAAGCCCTTACTTTACCACCTTCCGAGCCTGCAGCTACCTGTGAATTGAAATTCTTGACCTGGAAAACAGCCTTCTTAACAGCAATCACTTCAGCAAGGCAGGTTTCAGAAATTCAAGACCTCTCCATCAAACCTCCATACTTAATCTTCCATAAGGACAGGGTCTCTTAGACCAAACCCTTCGTTCCTTCCTAAAGTGGCTTCCATGTGTAGTCTTAATCAATCCATTGAGTTGCCTGTGTTTTTTCCTCACTTTTCGAACAAGGCAGAATTTAGATTTCATCAGTTGGATGTACACAGACAATTACGCTTCTATCTGCACTGAACAAAAGATATCCGGAGGTCTGAATAACTATTTGTTTCCTTTTCGGAAAACAGTATCGGTTCCCGGTCTCCAAGGTCACCCTATCCAGATGGATATCTAGTTGTATCTCTTTCGTCTACCACGCAGGAGGAAAAGATCTGCTATTTCCGCTCAAGGCTCACTCTACTTGGGCTGTTTCTACATCTACAGCCTATCAGGCCAGATTGTCAATGGGTGATATATGTGCTGCAGCTACTTGGGCTTCCCCTCACACATTTGTTTCTCATTACAAATTGGACATGGTTTCCAGGGGCAGGTTGTCCTTTGGCTCCACAGTTCTCAGGAGTATTTTCCTATGAGCCACCCAGGATGTAGGTGCTAGGGACGCTGTCCCACGGGTAAGAATTTAGGCGAGATAGGACTACATAACATCAAGAAGTTATGTACTCACCATAATGTTCGATGTATGTAGTCCATCTCTCCTCACATTCTTACTTCCTCTCCCACCTTCCCCTTCCTGGACGATTTGGAGGTTAGGTTGTCCATCTGCAGAGTTCCCTTACTTGGCTTATTCTTTTACCTGGGTGTGGTGTATGCATGGGGTACAGATGAGTTTTTGAAGCAAACTAGATCTGGGGATATGGAGCAGTGCACCATGGAATACCTGCTTAGCCCAGCCAATGAAAGACTTCGAGCTAGAAAAGTCGGCCGAGTCGGCTCCGAACCCAGGGGTAAGAGTGTGAGGCGAGATGGACTACATGCATCGAACGTTATGGTGAGTACATAACTTCTTGTTTTGGTGCCGATTTTTAAGAATAAGGGTGATGTGCAGAGCTGTAGTAACTACAGCGGGATTAAATTGATCAGTCACAGCATGAAGTTATGGGAATGAGTAGTGGAAGCTAGGTTAAGAAAGGAGGTGATGATTAGTGATCAGCAGTATGGTTTCATGCCAGGAAAGATCACTACAGATGCCATGTTTGCTCTGAGAGTGTTGATGGAGAAGTACAGAGAAGGTCAGAAGGAGTTGCATTGTGTCTTTGTGGACTTGGAGAAAACATATGACAGGGTGCCTAGAGAGGAGTTGTGGTATTGTATGAGGAAGTCGGGAGTGTCAGAGAAGTATGTAAGAGCGGTACAGGATATGCACGAGGGTAGTGTGACAGCGGTGAGGTCTGCGGTGAGAGTGACGGATGCATTTAAGGTGGAGATGGGATTACATCAAGGATCAGCTCTGAGCCCTTTCTTATTTGCAATGGTGATGGACAGGTTGACAGATGAGATCAGACAGTAGTCTCCATGGACTATGATGTTTGCAGATGACATTGTGATCTGTAGTGAGAGTAGGGAACAGGTGAAGGAGACCCTCGAGAGGTGGAAATAATCTCTATAGAGAAGAGGAATGAAGGTCAGCAGGACTAAGACAGAATATATGTGTGTGAATGAGAGGGAGGATAGAGGAATGGTGAGGATGCAGGGAGTAGAGGTGGCAAAGGTGGATGAGCTTAAGTACTTGGAATCAACAGTTCAAAGTAATGGTGAGTGTGGAAGAGAGGTGAAGAAGAGAGTACAGGCAGGATGGAGTGGGTGGAGAAGTGTGTCAGGAGTGGTATGTGACATACGAGTACCAGTAAGAGTGAAAGGGAAGGTCTACAAGAGGGTAGTGAGACCAGCTGTGTTGGAGACAGTGGCATTGACAAAAAGGCAGGAGTCTGAGCTGGACATGGCAGAGTTAAAGATGTCAAGATTTGCACTGGGTGTGACGAGGGTTGACAGGATTATGAATAAGTATATTAGAGGGTCAGCCCAGGTTGGAAGGTTTAGAGACAAAGCCAGAGAGGCAAGATTATGTTGGTTTGGACGTGCTGAGGAGAGATGCAGAGTATATTGGGAAAAAGATGCTAAGGATGAAGCTGCCAGGTAACAGGAAAAGAGGAAGGCCTAAGAATAAGGTTCATGGATGTGGTGAGAGTGGACATACAGGTGGTTGGTGTGACAGAGCAAGATGCAGAGGACAGGTAGAAATGGAAACAGATGATCCACTGTGGCGATCCCTAATGGGAGCAGCCGAAAGAAGATGATTATCTTACTGCTGCTACCCTAGATTGTTGTAATAATCTCTTTCTTTCAATTCAACCAGCAGATCGATTTTCCCACCATCCTTCCCCTAATGCATTTCTGCTTTTGTACTGTGCTTTTTTTTTTCCTCCCCTCTCTCAAAGTTGTGTCTATCCACTTCATCAAAATCTTTCCAATGTCCAACTCTGAAGGGTACAAAACCTTACTGTGAACCAGTTTCATTTTAAACTTTATACTCATACTCCCTTATCAGTGTCACTGTATATTAACTTTGCTGTCACTACGTCATATCACGAATCAAGCTTACTCTTTGCTGCTTACCCATTTTCAGTAACAAAAACGTGCAGTTGGTATATATTGTCTGTAAATGTCTTCGTTTGCTTCTCTGACTTCATTGTGTGTCGCATCTTTTTGAAGTCAAGTTCACCGTTTTGCTTATTAGCTGCATACAGTTATGCAGACAATTCAGTTAAGAGAAACAAAAAATAAATTTTTCCAGAATGCTGCACTGCGTCACACTCTTTCCTTGTCTTGCACATCTCTGTCGTTAATCTTCATCCTCCAGACTCTCCTTTTGCAGCAGTTTTTCTGTTCCTTGCTGCTCGGCTAACAGACTTTCCATCACTTTTTGGTGTTGATTTCCATATTCATCTTCTTGTCCTGCATCTTACTGCACAACAGTAGGAAAGATTTAACCAGCGGTCATTCTTTGTGTTCACCTGATGGCTGAAACCTCCCTATTGATGCTACTTTCCCCCACTCCATCTGCCTTCTGTGTTGATAGTAACCGATACCTTTGTTTTTCTCATGAATGTTTTTGGCTCCAGAAAAGATTTGGCTGTGGTCAGATGGAACACTCCAGCACAGTCATAGATGTGGAAAAAATGCATTTCTTTACTGTTTTGTTTCCATTGAATAGTCTTGCTTTATGAATACTCTCTGTTCTCTGACTGTCAGCACATGAATTGTTCTTTCAGCTGGAAAGCTTGCACTTTTAAATATGATTGAGATTTAGACTGGGAAGAAAGCTCCAGTAAGAATGAGTTCAGAAGTGGATGTTGAGGAGAGCCAATTGCAAAGAAACTGTTAAAATGTGAGTAACTTGGACAGGCAAAATAACGCTGAAGTTACCTGTGAATTCCTGAGGGCATGCTAGGCAGGGAAGTTATCATGCCTGGATTATGCGTTGTGAATCTGTGCACAAGATACTGCAGCTTTTGAATTTATTTTATGTAGAAGTCCAAGTGGAGAACTGTATACTGAAGTTAGTCTTTTCAAAGTTTACAGTAAAAAATATACAAGCTGAATGGTTTGTGCCTGAAGCATGTCACAAGTGATGAAGAATGTCATTAAAATGTGTATGCCATTTTAACTAATAAACTCAGGAGAATAAGGTACTAGCATAGAAGATGTGGGTGCATGTAAATTGGTATTAGTGATACATGTGAGTAGTACATACTATGGAGCAATAAAAGAGACATATGTTATGCACAGTTAGTATGGTACACAGAACTGAGATGTTCTTCGTGTTTCACTGTTGCAGTCATCACATTTGGGTTATCTGCTTGCGGTAGCCCTCAGTCGGCCTGATTATCAAAGGCTTGGGTCCTGCGTCAGTTGCTGTCTCATCTTCCATGACGTCAGGTAGTCAGGGGTATAAAGCATGCAGCCAACGCCATTACATCAGACTTTCTTGCCGTGCGATGCCTGAAGCAGAAGCAGTTCACAAGTGCCAGTCGGCCGACTCCTGAAATTTTTGTTTTCGAGTTTCAAAACCGAAGCCTTCAACTAAAGCTGTGTACTCCGTTGGGGAAACTTTTTCTTGCTCTAAACCGATGTCAGTAAAAGTCAATAATTGTATTTCTTGTGGCAAGCAAATACCTCATAAAGATTTTCATTCGTACTGTATTCCTTGCCTAGGACCTGACCACGGTGTACCTCGCTGTCGGTTTTGCACCTTATTTAATCCACAAACTATTCGTCGTCTGTACATTTTCGCTTCTAAATATTTTGGTACTCCGTTCAATTATCCAGATATGTCTTCAGTAAGCCATCTGACTACCAACATTCTGAAAAAATGCAAAGATAAAGACAGAGACAGGCCGCCTATGTCCAAAGCTGCCGACGAAGCTTATCCTAAGCTAGTCGCCAGTTCGCCGGTACTCAGTCAGGTGCTTTTGCAGCCCCTGATACCCGCTACTTCAGATTCGCAAGCCTCTACTGAGACCCATTCAGAGTCCGGTATGCCGTGAGATGCTTCAACTGTGGAACCTGCGGATGTCTCTAACTTGGCAGGCAATGGCTTCTGAGGGTGTGTTCAAGCCTACTGACTTGCATATTAAACTGACGGCATCTTCTTCTTCTAGGCCTAAAACTCGAACCGTGCCTAGGAAACCAATGCCCAGACCGCATGGTCAGGCCTCTATGCCTAAAAAAAAAATAAGAATGGCTAAAGACCTTATGACTTTAATCAGGGGAAGCCAACCTTCCCCCTCTAAGAGACCTAGGAATGAATTTGATTATGATACTTCTGACCAGTATTCTGAAATTTCTGTCTCATTTGATGACCAGGATTTACCCTTATCTACCTATGAGGATTCGGATGCAGAGGACTCTATTCCCTCTGCTTCTCCCACAGAGGATTTTTCTTTTGGTGAAACCTTGCATACTCTTAGGGAGCATTTTCACTGGGAAAGCCAGGATTACTCTGATTCTATAAAGAGGCTTAGAGACTTCTTACTCCTGCCCCAACACAGGCCTTTAGTTATCCTTCCTGTGCTGGACATTGTTGACGATGCCTTTTCAGAATCTTGCTTGACCCCTGACTCTCTACCTCTTGCTCCCTGAAAACCTGATAGATATTACAGGGCTGTCCTTCAAGGATGCATCTGCAGTCCTTACAAATGGGTTGTCCCGTCGTCAGACAGCCCTTCGGTCGGCCGGATTCCAAAGTCTGGGTCTGGCCTCGCCTGGTGTCGCACTTCACCCGACGTCATAGCTGCAGTTATTCGGGTATAAAGGCATCAGCCGACGCCATTTTCCTCAGTCTTTCTTGCCGCGTGGCGCCCGAAGCAGAAGCTGTTCGCAAGTGCCGGTCGGTCAGAACCAGAGATTACTACTACAAGTACCGAAGACTTCTAAAAAGCTAAGTACCCCGTTGGGGACTCTTTCTTGCCTCAGCCGATGTCAGAAAAAGTGAATAACTGTTTAAATTGTGGGAAACAAATACCTCATAAAGATTTCCACTTTTGCTGCTTACCTTGCTTAGGCCCAGACCACGACGTAGCAGCTTGTCTAGCCTGTGCTTCTTTCAACCGACGAACGCTTAGACGTCGGTCTGAATTTGCTGAAGAGTTTTTCGGCTCCGCTTTTGCTTACATTATGCCGTCGGATACTCCGACTACGCAAATTTCTAAAAAACGCAAGGAAAAGGACCGACACTCGCGGTCCGCGGTTTCGGCCGAAACCGCGGTTAAGCCAACCGCGAGTGTCTCGGTTTCGGCTGAAACCGAATCCACGGTTCTTCCTTCGGCCGAAAGCTTGCCACTTACCGAGGCCTCATCCAGCTTGGCTGAATCTGCTACTGAAATCCCACCTGCTCCTGCAGGTTCACAGGATTTATCAGATACTATCCCTTTGGATAATTCTACCCCTGCACGTGGAGCTGCTAGGCCTCCTGCATCCATGTCGATTAAGGACTTTGCCAGGGCTAAAGCAGCAAAAACTACCAAAACTGTGCCTGCTAAGACCCCCTCTCACAGGCCCAGTTCTAGTTCACAAATGCTTAGTCTAGCAGAGGATCTCATTTCTTTGATCCGGGGATCCCAAGCACATCCAGACAGGGCCTCTCACCCACCTCCAGAGAAGAGGACTAGAGTAGAGCCCCCTGAGCCAGTTTCTTCAGATGGCTCCTCTGATGAATCAGATAATTCAGACCCTCCAGAGGCCCCTTTTTCTCCTTATGAGGACTCTGATGCAGAAGAGTCCATTCCTTCTGCCTCTCCGCCTGAGGAATTTTCTTTTGGGGAAACCTTGCATGCTATGAGGGAACAATTTCAATGGCAGGGCCAGGATTTTTCAGACTCTAGGAAAAGCCTTAGAACCTTTTTGCATTTGCCACAGCATAGGCCTTTAGCCATTCCTCCAGTACTTACTGTTGCGGATGATGCTTTTGATGATGCTTGTACTGCTCCTGATTCTCTTCCTCCGGCCCCTGCTAAGCCCGATAGGTACTACAGGGTTCCGGACACACATTATCATTTGTATAAGGCCCCTTTTGCAGATCCCGAAACTATCTCCCAGGGACCCAAGGCTGTAGCAGCTACCTCTACCAAAAACCCCCTCCCCTCTGAAAGGGAATCTAGGGCCTTAGAGAGATGGGGTAAAAAAGTTTACACTTCTGCTACTCTTTCAGCTAGGGCCTTGAACTGTCAATTCCACATGATTCAGTATCAGGAATTTATGTTAGACCAGTTAACTAAAAAACTGTCCTCGGATGAACCATTAGACAAAAAATCTGTACAGGAAATGGTACATAACATTCAGCAGGTCAGTAATCATTCCTTAAAATGCGGCTATGATGCACTGGAGGCTTCCTTTAGATCAGCCATGACTGGCACAGTGATCAGAAGACATGCATGGTTAAAAGAACAGTCCTTACCAGACCATGTTAAATCAAAGCTCCTAGATGCTCCCATGGATAAGCTCAATTTGTTTGGCTCCCCTGCACAGCAGGTGCTGAAGAAGGTGGAAGAGAAAGCAAAATCTGTCCAGACAGTCAAGGATTTCTTGCAGGTCCAGCCTCCAAGGTTTAGCAGGAACTGGCCTTCCAAGAATTGGTCCTTTCCAGACACCTCCAGAGCTCCGAGAGGCAGGAATAGACGCTCAAGAGGCAGGGGTCAATCCAGAGGTGCCTACAGGGGACGTCAGTGGCAGGCTAACAACCAGCGAGGTACAGCCACAGATCCAGCCACCACCACTTCCACAGGACAATCACAGTGACTTGGCTCTGGCACCGCCTACCAGGGAACAACTAGAGGCACCCTTAGGCGGAAGCTAGCCTTATTTTCAGTAAACTGGCATTACATCACAGGAGACAAATGGATTTTACAGACAATAGACCAAGGTTACAGGTTTCACTTCCATACTCTACCAAGGAAGAGAGGAATGCCAAACCTACCTCCAAATCAGAAGACAGAAGCTCTAGAACAAATAACTCACTTACTAAGGATGAGAGCTGTAGAAAGGGTACCATCTATGGAACAAGGGCAAGGATTTTATTCCAGACTCTTCCTGGTACCAAGAAAAGAAAACCAATGGAGGCCTATTCTCGACCTGTCTGCTTTAAACACATACCTCATTGTTCCAAAATTCAAAATGCTGACCCTACAGCAGCTTCTTCCCATGCTGGGCAAGGAGTCTTGGCTGGTAACTCTAGATCTCAAGGAGGCATACCTGCACGTCCTCATACGACCAAATTGCAGAAGATACCTCCGATTTCTTGCAGGATCAGAGCATTATCAATTCTCAGCATTGCCCTTTGGCTTATCTACTGCGCCCAGAGTATTCACGAAATGCCTGGCATCAGTAATTGCTCATTGCAGGCTTCAGGGAATTCAAATTTACCCTTACCTGGACGACTGCCTGTTACAAGCGGACAACAAAAACAAATTAACAAAAGATTTGCAAAGGGTCATTCATCTACTACAAGCCCTGGGATACACAGTCAATATAAAAAAGTTGAGGCTGATACCATCCCAAAGGATAACCTTCTTTGGTGCAGATCTGGACACATCAAAACAAATGGCATTCCTGACAGTAGAAAAACAGGAGCAACTCCCTTTCTACTTCATGGCATTAACAAAGCAGAACCAGCTAACAGCAAGAAAAGTCCTGCAAGCTCTCGGTTACATGGCATCCTGCATAATATTGATTCCACATGCCAGACTACATATGAGAAAGTTACAGTGGTACCTAAGGAATTTATGGTCTCAGCACAAGCACAGCCTAGAAACCCAAATTCCAATAATTCCATGCCTGAAGCAAGAATTCCAATGGTGGGCTCAGGCCTGTCAAACAAACAAGGACTGCCCTCCACAGCACTCAACCAAGCCAGACCATCACAACAGACGCTTCAGACCTCGGTTGGGGGGCACACATGCTGGACAAGTGCATACAAGGCTTATGGACTCGACCAGCTGCACCTACACATAAATCAAAAGGAAATGCTGGCAGTAAAACTGGCAATTCAGGCATTCAGACCATTTCTTCGACAGGGTCAACTGCTGATAAGGACGGACAACACCACAGTTATGTGGTACATCAACAAACAGGGAGGCACACATTCATACCCTCTATGCCGGATGGCAATGGACCTCTGGAATGTGGCACTGAGCTTCAACATTCAGTTGCAAGCAATTTTTGTGCCAGGAAAAGAAAATATACTAGCAGACATCCTAAGCAGAACTGCCACGGATGCCCACGAATGGATGCTGCATCCGGACATCTTCAAAACCATTACAGGGAAATGGGGACTACCAGAAATAGATTTATTTGCATCCCCACACAATCACCAACTGAAAAAATTCTGCACAAGGACGTACCACCCACTTGCTTGGAAAGTGGACTCCCTGTCTTTCAGTTGGAAAAACCTGACAGCATATGCATTCCCACCTCTTCCTTTGATGCACAAGGTGCTATTGAAGATCAAAGAAGACCGTCCAAGGATCATCCTGATAGCTCCAGACTGGCCAAGGCAACATTGGTACCCATTACTGAGGAGTATGTCTCGGGAACAAATATGGCCTCTGCCCCTAGTTCCCTTGCTGTTAACACAGAACAACTTCAAAACCCTGCATCCAAACCTGAAAACACTGCAGCTGGCTGCATGAAACATTGCATAAGACCAAATAACCCAGATTTATCTCAAAGGGTTAAAGACATTATCTTGGAGGCTCGCAGACCCTCAACAAGAAAAAATTATTCAGCAAAATGGAAAATATATCTCATTTGGAGTACAGCAAAAGGAGAGAATGTGTCACTGGTAAAACATAGCTAACATCCTGGAATACTTGGCAGAGCTCTTCCACAACGGCCTGTCCTATTCTTCCATTAAGATTCATGCATCAGCCATTTCAGCAGAATACAACTTGGATCCTCCAGTCTTCTCACATCCTCTGCTCAGGCAGTTTCTGAGAGGAATTAAAAATGTAAAACCACCTAGGAAGCCACCATTGCCAGCATGGGACTTGAACTTTGTGCTAGAAAAATTGACACTACCTCCTTTCGAACCAGCAGCAACAGCAGAATTACAATACTTATCATGGAAAACTGCTTTCCTGCTTGCAATCACTTCAGCAAGAAGGGTATCGGAGCTACAGGCATTAATGGCAGTACAGCCCTTCTTGATCTTTCATCAAGATAGTGTCCATGAGAACTAATCCTACTTTTATGCCAAAGGTGGTTTCCAGGGTATCTTTAAATCAAGCTATCCACCTACCTACATTCTTCCCCAACCCACAGAACAGGGGAGAAAGACTGTTGCATACCTTGGATGTACATAGACAATTACGTTACTACCTGGACAGGACCAAGAGCAACAGAAAAACTGACCAGCTACTGGTAGCATATGCAACAGGAATGGAAGGAAAAGCAATTTCAAAACAGACAATCTCTAAGTGGATAGGAAATTGCATTAGATTTTGTTACTCCTACCATGGAAAGAAAACTCAAGAAAACATCAGGCCTCACTCTACAAGGGCTACAGCCACTACCACAGCTTTCTTGCGAGGAGTGGCTACCAAGGACATTTTAGAGGCTGCTACTTGGAGTCCCGTGCATACATTTGCCAAGCATTATAGTTTACCTTTATACTCCAGATCCTGAGCAGGTTTTGCCACTGCTGTTTTGCAAGGGATCTTAACTACACCATAATCTTATTTCTCCTCCTCCCCCAGTTTGGCTATGGTATTCTACCCATTTGTAAGGACTGCAGATGCATCCTTGAAGGACATAGTACAGTTTTGTACCTACCATAAATGTAGATGTCCGATAGGCATGCATCTGCAGTCAGGATTACCCACCCTCCTTCCCCTCTGTGGTACTCCTAGGGTATTTGCCCATCTTGTAGCTAGCTGGGGGGAACCTATTATGGTGTATTTGTTTGCATTTACGTACATACATGCTTATTTTTTGTTTGCTCTCTACTATTTGGAACCATTTGCATTTATCCAAATTTAGCTTTCCTAGAGGGCACCTGGCATCTGGGGCAAGAAACACTGAGGAAAATGGCGTCGGCTGATGCCTTTATACCCGAATAACTGCAGCTATGACGTCGGGTGAAGTGCGACACCAGCCGAGGCCAGACCCAGACTTTGGAATCCGGCCGACCGAAGGGCTGCCTGACGACAGGACAACCCATTTGTAAGGACTGCAGATGCATGCCTATCGGACATCTACATTTATGGTAGGTACAAAACTGTACTTTCCTGATTCTCGCAAGTTCCTTTTTAAAAATCAGACTGCGAATCCTGGGACCATTTCACAGGGACCCAAGGGCATTAAGGCTATTACTGCCAAAAATCCTACCCCCTCTGATAGAGATTCCAGGGCCCTGGATAGATGGGGCAAGAATGTATACACCTCTGCAACCTTGGCCCTCAGGGCCTTAAATTGCCAGTTTCATATGTTAAAGTATCAGCAGCATATTATTGGATTGCTTAAACAGAAAATTATGTTGATTCCCGGTTGCGCTGAAAGTAAGGATTTACAGGATTTAATGCATTCTGCTGAGCAGGTTGGAAAACATACTTTGCAGTGTTGTTTTGATTCACTAGAGGCAACTTGCAGGGCTGCTGTCATCGGGGTCTGTAATTAGAAGGCATGCTTGGCTTAAGGAGCAGTCTTTGCCAGATCATGTTAAAACTAAATTGCTGGATGCTCCCTTAAATCAGGACCGCCTGTTTGATGACAAAGCAGAAGACGTTCTTAAAAAGATGGAGGAAAAAGCTAAATCTATGCAAACTGTTAAAGATTTCTTGCAAGTGCAGCTTCCTAGATTTAGTAGACATTGGCCCTCAAAAAATTGGTCATTTCCTGCCTCTTCCAGGCCTTCTCAGCTCAAACCCAGAACTAGCATAACACCCAGGCTTCAATCCCAGGGTGCACACAGGACTAAGCAGTGGGGAGCTCCCACTTCCAAATCAGGGAGTAGTAAGACTCCCCTCTATGGTAAGCTATCTCAGTGACTTAACTTTAAACTTTCCAAGTACTTCTCAACTGACTGCTCCTTTAGACGGAAAGATTGCTCTGCAGTAAAAAACTGGGAACTCACTACCCAGGCAAATGGGTTTTAAACATATAGTTTCCCAAGGATACAGATTTACTTCCACACGTTACCAACCCCAAACGGTTGGCCAGATCTACCCTCAAATCAGTGGGCAGAGGCTCAAAAGCAAGTACTCTCTCTCTCTCTCAAGATTAAAGGCTATTCAGACTGTACTAGAAGAGGAAAAGGGACAAGGTTTCTGCTCAAGACTTTTCCTGGTACCCAGAAAAGACAACTCATGGCATTCTGTCCTGGACCTGTCTATCCTAAACACCTTTTTGGTGATTCCAAAATTCAAGATGCTAGCTCTTCACCAGTTGCTTCCCATGATAGGCAAAGATGCCTGGTTGACAACACTGGATTTAAAAGAAGTTTACCTGCACATCCCACTTAGGGAATCCTGCAGAAAATACCTACACTTCAAAGCAGACTGCATTGTCTAATTCAGGCAGAAAGCCAAGACATACTTCTGAATCATCTGGCATTTGTACAGAAGGTTTTAACTTGTCTGTGGTACACCATAAACGAAAAGAAATCACATCTGGTACTCTGTCAACAAATTATATTCCTGGAGCAAGCTTGAACACAACTTCCCAGATGGCTTTCCTCATGCCAGCGAAACAAATTCATTTGACAAGTTACTTCAAACAAGTGGCCAGAAAAATCCTGCTATCTGCAAGGCAAATACTGCAAGACTTGGGGTTCATGGCCTCATGCATTCTACTAATTCCATATGCAAGCCTGCATATGAAAAAACTACAGTGGTATCTAAAAAGCCTATGGTGTCAACATTCTCAGGGTCTAGAAGCAATATATCATACCTTGCGTACAGTTAGAATTCCTTTGGTGGGCAGAGGCCTGCCACCAAAACAAGGGACTACCATTCACTCTACCCCCTGCTGCCCAAACCCTAACTACAGACGCATCATACTATGCATGGGGGGGCTCACCTGGCAGGGAAGTGCATTCAGGGCAAATGGAACCCAAGTCAAATGCACCTGCATATCAATCAAAAAGAAATGTTAGCTGTACAGAATGCTCTGACAGCATTCAGGGACCACATTCTTCCAGGACAATTAATGGTAAAGATGGACAACACCACTGTTATGTGGTACATAAACAAGCAGGGGGTACCCATTCTTACCTCCTCTGCAGACTAGCCATGGCTCTGTGGAACACAGCCTTGAGCTACCAAGTACATCTACAGGCTCAATTCCTGCCAGGAAAACTAAATACACTGGCAGACGAACTAAGCAGAAATCTCATGGACCCACACAAGTGGAAACTGGAACCAAAGATTTTCAACATGTTGATCAACAAATGGGGGATCCCATATGTAGACCTGTTTGCCCCCCCCCCCTCAGAACTACCAATTGGACAATTTCTGCACAAGGACTCCACAAACTTGGAATGTGGATGCTCTGTCCTTCAGCTGGAAAATTTATCAGTTTATGCCTTTCCTCCTCTGCCTCTTCTCTCCAAAGTACTACTAAAGATCAAACAGGACAAACCAAGGATGATACTGATTGCACCAGACTGGCCACACCAACACTGGGTACCCCCTCTTGCACAGTGTATCACAGCTGGCCCCATGGCACCTACCTCAAGACTCCTACCCTGCTGTCTCAGCAGGAGAGCCAGATTCTGCACCCCCAGCTTCAAACTCTGAACCTGGCAGCCTGGCTAATTACCTAATCTCTCCATTACCATCCCTCGATAAACAAGTGTTGGCTGTCATTTTGGAGGCAAGGAGGCCTAATACTAGAAAATCTTATGCTGAAAAATGAAAACGGTTCTGTGCCTGGATCCAAACTCACGGGATGGCCACAGCAGCGCCCAATTTACCTCAGGTTCTTCAATACTTAACTGAGATGCTTCACAAGGGCCTTTCCTTTTCCTCCATCAAAATTCACGCCTCAGCCATTTCAGCTCATTACAACACAGAACCACCCCTCTTTTCTCACCCACTGCTCAAGCAGTTCCTCAGAGAGGCCAAAAACTTACGACCACCCAGGAGAGCCCCAACTCCAGCCTGGGACCTTAATTTTGTATTGGAAAAACTCACTCTTACTCCTTTTGAGCCAACTGCAACTGCAGAGTTAAAATTCCTTTCTTGGAAAACATCTTTCCTTTTAGCAATCACTTTAGCAAGACGGGTATCTGAATTACAGGCCGTTATGGCAGTGGAACCTTTCATCGTCTTTCATGCGGACAAGGGTGTCCCTTAGGACCAATCCCTCCTTCATGCCCAAGGTGGTATCCAGTGTGGCTCTTTATCAGTCCATTCATTTGCCAACCTCCTTTTCTAATCCACAGAATAAAGGGGAACAGATACTGCACTCCTTAGATATGCACATATAACTTAGATTTTACTTGGACAGGGCTAAACCTCAAAGGAAATCTGAACAACTGCTGTTGGCATTTGCTGCAGGGCCAGGGGGGAAGGCTATTTCAAAGCAAACAATTTCTAAATGGATAGGCATTGCATTCATTTCTGCTATAAGCACCATGGAAAACCTATCCCACAGGGGATTAGACCCCATTCAACCAGGGCTGCATCTACCTCTACAGCCTTTCTCAGAGGTATCCCTACCAGAGACATCCTAGAAGCTGCTACCTGGAGTTCTGTACATACTTTCACCAAGCATTGCCATTTGCCAATTTTCTCTAAATCCAGAGCTGGCTTTGCCACTGCAGTATTGCAGGGCCTTATAGCTGGTCCTAATGCTATCTAAATTCCTCCTCCCATCCTTAGCTTTGGGAGTCTACCCAAATGTGATGACTGCAGCAGTGAAACACTAAGAACATAGTACAGTTGTGTACACTTACCGTAAATGTAGATGTTCGAGTGTATTCAGAGTTGCAGTCCGGGTTACCCTCCCTCCAGCCCCATTGGCTATACCTCTATTCTCCTTTGTATATATATATATATATATATATATATATATATATATATATATATATATATATATATACACACACAATTGCTTCCCATTAAGGGGGGAACCTGACATCTGGGGGCCAGGGAAGATGAGACAGCAACTGATGCAGGAACCAAGACTTTGATAATCAGGCCGACTGAGGGCTAATGCTAGCGGATAACCCAAATATGATGACTGCAATAGTGAATACACTCAAAACAACTACATTTATGGTAAGTGTACACAACTGTACTTTTTACTAACACAGAAGGGAAAAGAAATTGAGTTATTGATCCTAGAGTCCGAGAGCATATGTAAATGTTAAAATGTCAGTGTTGAGTCCTAGCCGATATCTTTGAAGAATAGCAGTACAGAGCATCTGACATGGTCTGTTTCATTTTTCCCCTATCAGAAGGACTGAAGCAACATCTGGCAGTCACTTTGGCACCAGTAAAACTTTCATAGGCTTCAGCTTCTTCCCTTACCCAAAATTCATTGCGCCTCTCCATCTTACTGTAGATCTTGTTTTGCTACTTGTCAGTTATGGACAAGTTTATACATGGTCTAAGGATTCCTCTTTTTAGATGCATGTTTTTCAGTTCTTAATTTTTGAATCATTTCAGTAAGTCTTCGTCTGTGGTTATTTCATGACATTTCTTCTGCTGTATCTATGAGATTTTGTTTCCATTTTTCTTGCTTTTCTCCTTCAGGTTAGTTCATATCATGTTTATATTTCCTATTGGTGGTAGTTGTGCTATAGCTGCTTAGTGTTGCTCTTACCTCTAACTTCACCTGTTAGTGCTAAATGCTATTTATTTACTTTAGGTCTATTTTTTTTAATGTGGAGAAAGCAAGATTTTTCAAATGTGTCTCTTTTGGGCACCAAGTGCACCCTCAAGCTAAACATATTTAATCCTTGCTGTTTGAGTTCTCCTTAAGGACAACTTTTCAATGTTTGCAAAGATTTTTGAAAAAAGGACCCTTTTAGATAGGCTTAAGTTAATTCTGAAAAGTGTCCTACCTTGTAGGGGCTCGCATGTCCAGTCCATCTCTTTAGACAGAAAAAAGTTATAAGATTCCCCTAAAGTTGCTTCTGGAAATGTCACATCTAAAAGAAGTTTTTTTGGCCTCCACAGAAGTTTCCTTTACTCCTCCTCGATCCAAGTACCTATGAGAGAGGGATGTGGAGTATTCCACTGATTTTTTTCTGCCTAAATTGACAGTAAAGCTAGTTGAAGAGCATCCTGCTTGTACTCCCAGATGAGGTTCTGTCTGTATAGATTTCTTACCTTACCTTGAAATGATGTACCTTACCAAGAGTTTCCATTCTGGGCCCCATTCTCCCCAGATCTATGTCTTCTAACAGGTTCATCATTGATACTGAAGGGAAAAAAACATTTCCTGACCATGCTACAGGCTGAGATAGACCTGGGCCTTTTGCAGTCTTCCTCTTGTGTAGGGTTAAACTGTGACACTACTGCTCAACCTTCTGTTCCTTCCCCCAACCCCTCTTTGATGTCAATTAGTTTGAGACTGCCTAACTTCCTACAAGCTCCTATGCTGACCCATATGTTTCTTTCTGAATGGATACCAGTGAGACTAGTCAGCTATGGTACCAAGGAGCTCAGTATCAGGAAATCAATCCTGAGGTTGACTTGCAGTCCTATCTGTGTTCTTGCCACGGACTGAGTTCTTAGCCTTCAATCTGTTGCAGCAGAGAGCTTGTTTTGGGATCCTGTTTGCTTGGACAGCCGGACATGGTGTGGGTCAGTGAGAAACTTTTCAGGATGGGGATTCTAGTGTCGTCATGAACATCTTTGCAGGGCTTGGTAGGAATGCTGCATTTGGTGTTCCTGAGTCATCTACAGGAGTTTGGAGCCAGGTCACTCTGTTTCTTGGAGACTGTGTCTTTGCTGTGCTTGAGCCCATGAAAGTATCGTCACTGGGACAGTGGATTGGAGAACATCCTTCATGACCACTGCAGTGGGTCCAATCTGGTTTCTGCTTCAAGGTGGTAACACCTTTAACCATTTCACAACCCCCCCCCCCACCACCAGATGGTTGCTTTTGGGGGATTTTTGGGGGGTAGTTACGGCCTTTACCTCAGAGATACAAGGTACAGGTTTGATTCTGATCCCTTGTTATTGGCTAGGCTTGTAAGAGTCTGCAGATTGCTAACCTAGTATTTACCTTGAAACCTGTAAGATTTACCCATTGTACACTAAAGCAGTTTACTGTACCTTCTCACTGCTATCTGGATGACTGGACCCCTTAAAATACAAAGCTGAATGCATTCAGCACCTTAGAAAAGCTCTTCACTCACTCTTCTACCTATTAATCTTGGGTTGGGGAGTTGGAGTAATAGTTAGTGTTTATTTCACAGACACAAGGTACAGAGTTTGGTTCTCACCTTTGAAAGGAAAATCAGCTAAGCTTAAATGGCCCACCATGAGCAGCTAGGCTTGTGCATAACCATTACTACTGTATTATTAATAATAATAGTATAGTAATATATGTAGTAATAATATGTATTACTGTAGATAAACCCGCCTGAGGATCACAGCTTTGAGGAAAGTCTTTTGATGGGACATGAAGTGGATGGTTTACCGATTCTTGCCCTGTCAGCCTCCAAACAGGTCTTGCAGCAGGTCTTCATGTCTCTACCTTTGCCATTCTGAGTGGCAACTGTGGAGATGAAATTGTGGCTGTCTGTGCTGTAGAGGCATTGAAAGAGCCAAACATGGTGATTGCAGTTACCAAAAAACCTAGTAGCATTCTTCAGCAACCCCCCACCCATCCACACTAGGACTGTAAATGTTGGACAAAGAACCCCATTGTTGACTCAGTGGTAGCTGTGGTAGGCTTGAAGAAGGCTGCTACTCCTCTGAAACTTGAGACCCCATTTCCCAGGTAAGGAGTCCAGAATACAGAGGTAATCCAGAGGGCTCAAGTGAAGTCTGATGTCTTACCTGTGACTTATTAGAACAGGAACACTCGTCCATCTACCTACTTAATTGAATAAACTACTTGAAATTTCATCACTGTGCCTTTATTTCTCCCACAGGGAGGGTATCAGGCAGAGAGAATCTCCTAGATCTCCTAGCTAAAGTGATTTTATGCGGACTAATCTTTTGTACTTTGTTTCCAGGTAAGGTGTCCGGAGATTAGAATCATCTTTGGGGGAGAGAGGCCCTATGCTTCCTCTACTTTCTCTTTAACAGCAGTTAGCTGTCATGCACTTATGTTAAAATTACAATGGTCAGTCCTGAATGTCTTGCATTACTTGGAGAAGATGGCCTGTACTGAAGGAATAAACTTCTATCTCAGACTGCCACCTTTTCCAATATGTCTAATCTTGCTCAGATGATGCGGAGCTACTCTGAGCAGTTTAGATCCAGAGTTAGAAGGTTGGGCTTAGTGGGCTGTGAGAAAAGAGGTGGAGCTGAAACCTTGGGAAGTTTTACCAGGGTCAAGGCAACTGAGAGAGATGTATTTCTCAGTTCTTGCCATACAGCATGAATGAACCCTTAATTATGCAGATCTGTTGTTATGGTAAGTATATAACTTTGATTATGACAGCTTTGGTGGCATAGAAGGATAGAGACCTGACTATGGCCAAGGTGATCTGGGTTTTAATAGCAGATTAGGCATCTGACCGACTTGGCAGGGAAGGGTGGGCTGGCCCATTTTAGGGGCAAGGAGGGCATGGCAGGAACATAGTTGGCAGCATACTTGATCCCATGGAGGAGAAGCAGACTTGTGTACTTCTTGGATATGGGTAATAAGATCATTATGCCACTGCCTTGATGGTAGCCTTTAAGACACAGATGCAGAAGCATGCACTTGCATGAGGAAAGTTTTTTTTTGCCACAGCAGTGACCTGAATTGCATATCTTCCCCCTTCTCAGGTGAGTGTATGGGCAGTTACAAAAATGTCATTGATGTTCATCGTGATACACTGCTGCAGTCATTATACTTGGGTTATCCTGCCGTCAGGCAGTTACCCAGTCGGCCTGAGTTCCAAAGTCTTGGTCCAGCGTCGGTTGCTGTCGCCTCCTCCCTGACGTCAGAGCGACAGATGCAGCTGACGCCATTTTCTTCAGTCTTTCTTGCCGTGCAGTGCCCGTCGCAAAAGCAGTTCGCAAGTGCCGGTCGGCCGTCCCCTGAGATTTTCATTCTGAATCCAGAACCGAAGTCTTCTACAAAGCTAAGTACCCCATTGGGGAAACTTCTTCTTGCCTCAGACTGATGTCAGTAAAAGTTAATAATTGTATTTCTTGTGGGAAGCAAATACCTCATAAGGATTTCCATTCCTATTGTATCCTGTGCCTAGGCCCTGACCATGACGTCACTGGTTGTCAGTTTTGTGCTAGGTTTAACAAGCGCACTATTAAACGTCTGTTTGATTTTTCCCGACATTATTTTGGTAGAAATTTCAATTATACCATGCCGTCGGAACTTCCGACGACCGGAATACACAAAAAGCGCAAAGGCAAGGATAGGCATCCGAGGCCCAAAATTGACGACAAAGCCTCTTCTAGGCCAGTCGCCGGTTCTCCGGTTTTCAGCAGGGCGCCTTCGTAGCCCCTGACGACCGCTTCTGTAGAACCACAAGCCACCTCTGACTCCCACGTGGAGACAGCTGGGCCTTTGAACGCACAAGTTCTTCAGCCTACCGAGACTAACCTTTCAGAGGGATCCGGAATAGCCGAGCAACTTACAGCTACAGAGGGTGTCTTCAGACCTACTCAGTTAAGCATTAAACCCTCAGCTAAGTCTAAGCCTCCTTTAAAGTCAAAGAAACAAATACAGCATTCTCCAGGACAGGCCTCCATGCCGAAAAAAACAAATGCTCAAAATGGCCGAAGACCTAATCACTCTGATCAGGGGGTCACCCCCCCTCCTGATAAAAGGCCTAGACAGGATGCAGATTATGACTCATCCGACCAGGTGTCCATCTCTTCTGATTCATCCTTAGACATAAGATACTCTTTACCCCCTTATGAGGATTCTGATACTGAGGAATCAATTCCATGAGCCTCACCGCCTGAGGACTACTCCTTTGGGGAAACCCTATATACTATGAGGGAGCATTTCCACTGGGAAGGCCAGGATTACTCAGAATCCAAGAAAAGGCTCAGAGACTTCCTTTTATTACCTCAACACAGACCCCTTGCTATTCCGCCAGTGTTAGATATTGTGGATGATGTGTATACTGAATCCAGCTTAAATCCTGATTCCTTACCTCCAGCCCCTGTTAAACCTGACAGATACTACAGAGTCCCTGACTCACATAAATTTCTGTATAAAAGCCCTGTAGCTGACCCTGAGACTATTTCTCAGGGACCCAAAGGAGTTAAGGCCTCATCAGCCAAGAATCCAGTTCCCTCTGACAGAGATTCCAGAGCATTAGACAGATGGGGAAAGAAAGTATATGCGTCTGCAACTTTAGCAATGAGAGCCTTAAATTGCCAGTTTTACATGCTAAAATATCAGCAGCTTTTACTGTCTCAGTTAAAACAAAAAATGCTTCCAGAATCAGATCCTCCTAATTTTAAAGAAATACAGGATTTATTGCATGCAGCTGAACAAGTGGGAAAGCATACTTTGCAATGTGGTTTTGATTCTCTAGAGGCCTCCTGCAGAGCAGCAGTTACAGGCTCTGTCATTAGAAGACTTGCTTGGTTAAAAGAACATACTTTACCAGATCATGTTAAAGCAAAATTATTGGATGCACCTTTGCAGCAGGATGTGTTATTTGGAGTTAAGGCAGAAGAGGTATTAAAGAAAACGGAGGATAAGGCAAAATCTATGCAAATGGTGAAGGATTTCTTACAGGTTCAGCCTGCTAGATTTAGCAGAAACTGGCCAACTAAGAATTGGTCCTTTCCAATTACAGACGGATCTCAAAGGGGAAGATACAGACGTCCAAGATGTAGAGGTCACACACGAGGTCCTTACAGGCCTCGACAATGGGTTACATCAGGCCAGAAAGAAGGGGGAGACAGGCCCCAACCATATAAAAAGCAGCTCCAATGGCTTTCCACTGCAGCTGCCAAACAAATCCTTCTTGGCAGCCCCCTTGGGAGGAAAACTGGCACTCTTCTACCACAATTGGAAAATGATCACCAAAGACAAATGGGTTCTCAACATTGTATTTCAAGGTTACAGGTTCCACTTTCACACTCTGCCAAGGTTAAAAGGAATGCCAAATCTGCCACCAAATCAATGGGCAGAGGCTCAAAAACAAATTACAGCACTCATGCATATGAGAGCTATTCAGAAGGTACCATCACAGGAGCAAGGACAAGGATTTTACTCGAGACTCTTTCTGGTTCCCAGAAAGGACAAAGCCTGGAGGCCCATTTTAGATCTTTCATCTCTAAACACTTACCTGGATGTTCCGAAATTCAAAATGTTGACATTACAGTAGCTTCTTCCCATGCTGGGCAAGAAAGCTTGACTCGTGACTTTTGACCTCAAAGAGGCATACCTGCATGTCCCTATCAGACAAAATTGCAGAAAATACCTCAGATTCATAGCAGGTTCAATGCACTACCAATTCTCTGCACTGCCCTTTGGCTTATCTACTGCACCCACCCAGGGTCTTCACAAAGTGCCTGGCACCAGTAATTGCATTTTGAAGACAGAAAGGAATTCAAATTTATCCGTGCCTGGATGACTGCCTGATTCAAGCAGAGAGCAAAGATATTCTTCTAAAGCATCTGGCGTTTGCAAAAAAGTTATTAAGTTGCCTGGGGTACACAATAAACGAAAAGAAATCAAAACTAGTGCCCTCACAAGAGATTATATTCCTGGGTGCCAGCTTGAACACAATGGCCCAGATGGCTTATCTCACGCCAGGCAAACAAGGACAACTGACTTAATACTTTCAATTAATGGCAACAAAGACCCAAATCCCTGCAAGAAAAATTCTGCAGGCCTTGGGTTACATGGCATCCTGCATACTACTAATTCCATATGCCAGACTGCATATGAGGAAACTACAATGGTACCTACAGAATGTATGGTCTCAGCACTGTCAAAGTTTGGAAACAGTTATACCACTAATCCCTTGCCTTCAGCAGGAGTTTCAGTGGTGGGCTGAAGCTTGTCACTTCAACAAGGGACAGCCTTTTACACAACCCACGGCCAGGCAAACACTGACAACAGATGCATCGGATTACGCCTGGGGAGCACACATGGCAGGCAAATGTATTCAGGAAACGTGGCCCGCAGAACAAAGGCATCTTCATATCAATCAAAAAGAGATGCTAGCTGTACAAAATGCGCTTATAGCTTTCAAGGACCTGCTACACCAGAACAACTACTACTAAAGACAGACAACACCACAGTTATGTGATACATAAACAAGCAAGGGGGCACTCACTCCTACCCCCTATGCAGACAAGCTATGACCCTGTGGAACACAGCTATAAACCTTCAAGTTCATCTGCAAGCACAATTCCTGCCAGGAGAGAAAAACACACTGGCAGATGACTTAAGCAGAAACATCATGGATCCCCACGAATGGGAGTTGAATCCACAAATATTCAGAATGATAATACAGAAATGGTGGAGCCCGGACATAGATCTGTTTGCATCCCCAATAAACTACAAGCTACAAAAATTCTGCACAAGGAGTTACCATCCACAAGCATTGAAAGTGGATGCCCTCTCATTCAGCTGGGACAACCTACAAGTATACGCTTTCCCACCACTACCTCTCCTGGCAAAGGTACTCATAAAATCCAGGCAGGAAGAGCCAAAGACGATCCTGATTGCACCAGACTGGGCACGCCAGCACTGGTACCCAATCTTAAGGAGCTTAGCACAAGAACCACCCTGGATTTTGCCTCAAATCCCACATCTGCTGACTCAGCACAACAAACAAATACTACACAGCCAGCTAAAGACCTTAAACCTAGCTGCATGGAAGATTCCTTAGTCAAGCAAGCAATGCCTCTCTACAAAGCTGTTATGGCTGCCATTCTGGAGGCCAGAAGGCCTAGTACCAGGAAAGCCTTGACCCTCTTGTCCCAAACATTCCTCAGATACTACAATACTTAACTGAGATGCTGGACAAAGGACTCTCCTTCTCATCCGTCAAGATCCATGCCTCTGCCATCTCTGCTCATTGCAACACGGATCCACCAATTTTCTCTAATCCTCTGTTAAAACAGTACCTCAGAGGGGCTAAAAACATAAGACCGCCACGTAGAGCACCTACTCCAACTTGGGACCTCAACTTTGTTTTGGAGAAACTAACTTTACCTCCTTTTGAGCCAGCCAACACAGCAGAATTAAAATATATCTCTTGGAAAACTGCTCTGCTCCTGGCAATAACATCAGCACGAAGAGTTTCAGAATTACAGGCACTAATTGGAATCTTTCCTCATTTTCCACCAGGACAGGGTGTCTTTAAGAACTAACCCTACTTTTATGCCAAAGGTGGTATCCAGTGTGGCTCTAAACCAAACTATTCACCTGCCAACTTTTTATCCTAAACCACAGAATAAAGGGGAGAGACTACTGCACTCTTTGGACATTCACAGGCAGTTACGCTTCTACTTGGACAAAACCAAAGCTTTCAGAAAATCTGAGCAATTATTGATAGCATATGCTGCAGGAGCACAGGGAAAAGCCATTTCAAAACAGACTATTTCAAAATGGATAGGACATCGTATACGTTTCTGCTACACATACCATGGAAAACCTGTACCTAGCAGCATTAGACCTCACTCCACCAGGGCAACAGCCACTTCAACTGCCTACCACAGGGGAGAACCTACCAAAGATATTTTGGAAGCAGCAACTTGGAGTTCTGTACATACCTTCACCAAGCATTACCATCTGCCTCTATACTCTAAATCCAGAGCTGGCTTCGCCACTGCAGTGCTACAGGGCCTTATAGCCACCCCTAATGCCTTTTAGAACCAGCCACCCTTCCTCAGCTTTGGGATTCTACCCAAGTGTCATGACTGCAGCAGTGTAACACGATGAACATAGTACAGTTTTGTACCTACCATAAATGTAGATGTTCGAGTGTATACACTGCTGCAGTCCAGGTTACTCTCCCTCCTTCCCTTCTTACTGGCTGGTACTTACCTATGCTTCTAACCTTACTACCTATGGGGAGTATTTGCTGGTAACTGTAAGTTGTTTTTTTTTTTTTTTTTGCTTTTATTATGTATGTTTTATTAGCAATTGGAATTGCATACCTATTTGGAGGCACCTGACATCTGAGGCAAGAAAAACTGAAGAAAATGGCGTCGGCTGCATCTTGTATACCCCTGTCGCACTGACGTCAGGGAGGAGGCGACAGCAACCGACACCGGACCAAGACTTTGGAACTCAGGCCGACTGGGGAACCGCCTGACGGCAGGATAACCCAAGTGTAATGACTGCAGCAGTGTATACACTCGAACATCTACATTTATGGTAGGTACAAAACTGTACTTTGCAGGGATGATAGTGAGGGCACCAAGCCCTTTGTGGCTGCCTGAATGACATCTTCTCAAGAGCTTTCTTCCCTGGTATGGGTTTATAAATGGGCTGTCTAATTTTGGAATAGGCTTTCTTGTCCAATTTTGTCAGCATTTGGAAACCTATCTAAGTGAATTGACAAATCTTGTATTTATAAATATTGCTAGGTAATAATTGCTCATAATTGCCCAAGCTACCTTTTTTTACTGTGCTTTAGGCAGATGTTCTTCGTGTTTCACTGTTGCAGTCATTACATTTGGGTAATCTGCTGGCAGGTTGCCCTCAATCGGCCTGAATTCCAAAGTCTTTGGTCCTGCTTCGGTTGCTGTCTCCTCTTCCATAACGTCAGGTCATCAGGGGTATAAAACATGCAGCCGACGCCATTTTCTTTAGTCTTTCTTGCTGCGCGGTGCCCGGAGCAGAAGCATTTCGCAAGTGCCGGTCGGCCGACTCCGGAAATATTCGAGTTTGAGTTTCAGAACCGAAGTCTTCACTAAAGCTAAGTACTCTGTTGGGGAAACTTTTTTCTTGCTGCATACTGATATCAGAAAAAGTTAATAATTGTATTACTTGTAGGAAGCAAATATCTCATAAGGATTTCCATTTATACTGTATTCCTTGCCTAGGCCCTGATCACAAAGTGCCTGGCTGTCGGTTTTGTGCTTGATTTAACCAACGCACTATTAAGCGTTGGTATATCTTTACCTCAAAGTATTTTGGAAACCGATTTACCTACCCAGAAATGTCATCGGATAGCAGTCTGACCACCGAAGTACATAAAAAACACAAAGAAAAGGACAGAGAGAGACAGTCGAGGTCCAGACCCGATGATAAAGCTTCTCCTAAGCCAGTCGCCGGTTCGCTGGTACTCAGTGAGGTGCTTTCGCAGCCCCTGATACCCGCTACTTTCGAGTCGCAGGCCCCTACCGACACCCATGTGGAGTCCGGCATGCCGCGAGATACTCAAACTATTGGACCCACGGATGTATCTCCCTCGGATGGGTCCGGAGCCGCTGAGCAGGCACTGGCTTCTGAGGGTGTATTCAGGGCTCAGTATTTGTATATCAAACCAACGACAGCTTCAAAACCAAGGACAAAAGCAACTTCTAAAACTAAAAAAACAATGCATGAGCCACGTGCACAGGTCTCTATGCCTAAAAAACAGATGATCAAAATGGCCGAAGACCTTATTACCTGGATCAGGGGTTCCCATCCCCCTCCAGATAAGAGGCCTAGGCAAGACACTAATTATGAATCTTCAGATCAGGGTTCTGTTTCTTCCGATTCCTCTTCTGATCAGGAATTATATATACCTCCCTATGAGGATTCTGATGCAGAGCAGTCTGTACCATCTGCCTCACCTCCTGAGGATTATTCATTTGGAGAAACCTTGCATACTTTGAGGGAGCATTTTCACTGGGAGAGTCAAGATTTTTCCGAATTAAAAACGAGGCTCAGGGATTTCCTTCTCCCTCAGCACGCGCCTTTAGCCATTTAGTGAAGTTTTAGACATTGTGGATGATGTGTTTTCGGAGTCAAGTTTGACCCCTGACTCCTTACCTCCAGCTCCCAGCAAGCCTGACTGATATTACAGGGTCCCTGACTCTCATAAATTTTTATTTAGAAACCCTCCTGCTGATCCTGAAACTATTTCACAGGGTCCAAAGGGAGATAAGGTCTCAGCAGCAAAAAAAACCTTCCCCCTCTAACAGAGATTCAAGGGCACTGGACAGATGGGGAAAAAAGGTTTATACATCTGCAACCTTGGCAATTAGGGCCTTAACCTGTCAATTTCATATGTTCAAGTATCAACAGCATGTTATGGGATTGCTGAAACAGAAACTTATGTTGATTTCTGAATGTACATAAAATAAAGAATTGCAGGAATTATTGCGTGCAGCTGAACAGGTTGGAAAACATACTTTGCAATGTGGTTTTGATTCCTTAGAGGCCTCCTGCAGTGCCGCAGTTACTGGATCTGTGATTAGGAGGCATGCCTGGCTAAAGGAACTAAATTTGCCTGATCATGTTAAAGCTAAATAGCTAGATGCACCTTTACAGCATGATACTCTGGTATTTAGGCAGAAGAGGTTTTAAAGAAAATGGAAGACAAAGCTAAGTCTATGCAAACTGTAAAAGACTTCTTACAAGTGCAGCCACCAAGATTCAGTAGACACTGGCTTACAAAACGTTGGTCCTTTTCTGTGTCAGACAGAGCTCAAAGGGGAAAATCCAGATGCCCTAAGGGTTCCAGATACCAGGCCCAAGATTCATAAAGGTCAAAGCAATGGAGCGCTTCTACCTTCAGATCTGTAGGAGATAAAGCGCAAACCTACAGAAAACAGTCCCAATGACCTCCTTCTGCCTACACCAAGCACTCATCTTTTGGCAGCACACTTAGAGGGGAAATTAGCACTTTTTGCTCAAAATTGGCAGTTAATAACCCAGGACAAGTGGGTGCTAAACATAGTATCACAGGGATACAGATTCCATTTCCATATTCTTCCAGTGGCAGATGGTTGGCCAGATCTGCCAAAAAATCAATGGGCAGAGGCACAGAAACAGGTTACGCCCCTCATAGATATGGGGGCCATTCAACCAGTACCAGAACAGGAAAAAAGAGAAGGTTTTTACTCAGAACTGTTCTTGGTACCCAGAAAGGACAAGGCCTGGCGGCCAGTACTGGATTTATCGATTTTGAACACATACCTGGACATTCCAAATTCATAATGCTGACTTTGCAGCAGCTTGTGCCCATGCTGGGCAAGAAAGCTTGGCTGGTGACATTAGACCTAAAAGAGGCATACCTGCATGCCCCAGTAAGACAATCGTGCAGAAGATACCTCAGATTCAAGGCTGGCTTAATGCATTACTAATTCTCTGCACTGCCCTTTGGCTTCTCTACTGCACCCAGGGTCTTTACAAAGTGCCTGGCACCAGTAATTGCATTTTGTAGACAAAGAAGTATACAAATATATCCTTACTTGGACGACTGTTTCATACAAGCAGAGAACAAGGACATTCCTCTTCAACACCTGGCGTTTGTGAAAATGCATCTAACATGCCTAGGGTACACAATAAACGAAAAGAAATCACAACTGGTACCCTCTCAAAAGATAATAATGCTGGGTGCAAGCTTGAGTACAACTGCCCAGATGGCTTTCCTCACGCCATTCAAGCAAAGGCAACTGACTACTTACTTCAAACTGATGGCAACAAAAAAACAGTTATCTGCAAGACACATTCTGCAGGTTTTGGGCATCATGGCATCCTGCATCCTACTGATTCCATATGCAAGACTGCATATAAGGAAACTTCAATGGTACCTAAAAAGTTTATGCAGTCAACATTGTCACAGTCTGGAAACAATGATTCCTCTCATTCCCTGCCTACAACAGGAGTTTCTATGGTTGGCAAAGGCATGGCACCAAAACATGGGACAGGCCTTCACTCTACCCCCTGCCAGCCAAACCTTATCAACAGATGCATCAGATTATGCCTGGGGGGCCCACATGGCGGGAAGATGCATTCAGGGCATATGGACCCCAAAACAAATGCATCTACATATCAACCAGAAAGAGATGCTAACTGTTCAAAATGCCCTAACAGCCTTCAAGGACTTATTTCATCCAGGGCAACTACTGATAAAGACGGACAACATCACGGTCATGTGGTATATAAGCAAGCAGGGGGCACACACTCATACCCCCTTTGCAGATTAGCCATGGCACTGTGGGACACAGTTTTGACTTACCAAATACATCTTCAAGCTCAATTCCTGCTAGGAAAGCAAAACACTCTGGCAGACGATTTAAGCAGAAACCTTATGGATCCTCACAAGTGGAAACTAGAGCCACAAGTCTTCTGCATGATAACAAAGAAATGGGGGAGCCCAGACATAGATCTGTTTGCCTCTCCTCAAAATTATCAATTGAAAAGATTCTGCACAAGGACTTATCACAGACAAGCATGGAAAGTGGACGCCCTATCCTTCAGTTGAAAAAACCTCTCAGTTTACGCCTTTCCTCCTCTGCCTCTTCTTCCCAAGGTCCTCCTAAAAGTCAGACAAGAGAAACCAAAGATGATACTAATTGCTCCAGACTGGCCCCGCCAGTACTGGTACCCAGTCCTAAGGAACTTGTCTCAATACCCAGCTTGGACCTTACCTCAAAGACCTCAACTACTGTCCTAGCAAAACAATCAAATCATGCACAATCAACTCCAGACACTGAACCTGGCAGCATGGCTGATCATGTAGTTATACAAACAACACCTCTCAGTAAAGCTGTGATGGATGTCATTTTGGAAGCCAGAAGACCTAGTACTAGAAAATCTTATGCTGATGAATGGAAGAGATTCTGTGCTTGAATCAAGCACAAGGAACTGATACAGCAGAACCAAATATTCCTCAGATATTACAATACTTGACTGAGATGCTTGACAAAGGCCTATCTTTCTTATCAATTGCAATCCATGCCTCTGCCATTTCGGCTCATTACAATACAGAGCCACTGATCTTTTCTCATCCTTTACTAAAGCAGTATCTTAGAGGGGCCAAAAATTTAAGGCCTCCTAGAAGATCACTAATACCTGCATGGGACCTCAAATTATGTGTTGGAAAAGCACACCCTGCCTCCATTTGAACCAGCTGCTACCGCTGATATAAAGTTCTTATCATGGAAAACAGCTCTGCTACTAGCAATTACTTCAGCAAGAAGAGTTTCAGAGCTACAGGCCCTCATGGCTTTGGAGCCTTTTATCATATTTCACCCAGACAGGGTGTCTCTGAGGACAAATCCTACATTTATGCCTAAGGTGGTTTCCAGTGTGGCTCTTAACCAAACTATTCATCTGCCAGCCTTTTATCCAAATCCGCAGAACAAGGGGGAGAGAATTCTGCATTACTTAGACGTACACAGACAGCTAAGATTCTGCTTGGGCAGGACTAGAGTCTAAGAAAATCTGAGCAATTACTAGTGACATATGCTGCAGGATCAGAAGGAAAGGCTATTTGAAAGCAAACTATTTCAAAGTGGATAAGCCACTGCATTCGGTTCTGCTACTTACACCATGGTAAACCTCTGCCCAAGGGCATTAGGTCTCATTCCACCAGAGCTGCAGCTATTTCAGCAGCCTTTCTCAGAGGAGTACCAACCAAAGACATTCTAGAGGCTACTAATTGGCATTCTGTTCACACCTTTACAAGGCATTATCATTTGCCTCTCTACTCTAAGTCCAGGGCAGGCTTTGCCACTGCAGTTCTGCAGGGCCTTATAGCCGCACCTAATGCTGTTTAGCTCCAGCTTCCCAACCATAGCTTTGGGATTCTACCCAAATGTAATGACTGCAACTGTGAAACCCAAAGAACATAGTACAGTTGTATACACTTACCATAAATGTAGATGTTCGAGTGTATTCACTGTTGCAGTCCAGGTTACCCTCCCGCCATCCCCCTTTCATTCTGGAGTTTATCTTTCCTTCTCTATCTTCTACAACCTATGTGGTGTATTTGCATAAAGTTTATATTGATGTGTGTGTGTGTGTGTGTGTGTGTGTGTGTATATATATATATATATATATATATATATATATATATATATATATATATATATATATTCTACCTTTTTGGGGGCACCTGACATCTGGGGGAAGAAAAACTAAACACTTGACGACCTGACGTCATGGAAGAGGAGACAGCAACCAACGCAGGACCCAAGACTTTGGAATTCAGGCCGACTGAGGGCAACCTGCCAGCAGATTACCCAAATGTAATGACTGCAGCAGTGAATACACTCCAACATCTACATTTATGGTAAGTGTACACAACTGTACTTTTTCTTTTAATGTTATATTTGGGTACAAGCTTCTTACACTGATATTGTTCTGTTAATTTTTTGCCAGTTTAAAATGAATTGCTTTTAAGTACAGTTTTAATGAAAGATGTTTAGAATGTGTTTTTTTCTTATTTTAGATTTGGGCATTGGAAATGGAACCACAAAAAAGTAAGGCTCTTGCTTGCATGCAGTTTATCTTTAATGGGATGTGCTTTTGTTTATGTATTTTTCTTGTATCTTTCTTACTTCAGAAATGGTCACAGTAGTAGTACATCTCCACATTTGCAGTCACTCACCAGTGAGGCTTTGTTGGTCTAGCTGTTTTTTTCTATAGGTGGTGTATTCCCTTTATTCCCCTGCAAAGACTATTGCTGATGCCATTCCAGCATTGATATTGAAATGACATGAGGGTTCCATGCATGTAGCAGCTAGCATGAGTCTGCATGTGTTTTTGCTGCTTACATTTTAGTGATTTCAGTATTAGCAAGCTCTGGTGGCATAGAGGGACTGACGTTGGCCCAGGCAGCCCATTTTCAAGTAGTGGAACAGTAGCCTTGTGGACATAGAAGGGCAGAGCAAACTGCCACATTCCCTTCAAAGGAGGGGAAGTGGTGCAGATGAGCAGCTGGGGGGTGTCAGGAATTAAACTTACCAAGCCTATTGCCTGGTGGTGGCCTTCTTTGTGAATGTGCAAAAGCATGTATTTACATGGTGAAGGCATTTTGGTCATCCACGGTGATGCAGAGTGCATCTTCCCATTCCCAGGGGTGTGGTTAGTTCATTACAGGCACACTCGTTGAGATGCTGACATTGGCATAAATCACCTTCATGGCTGCCTGAATAAGTGGTGGTCCCCTCCACACAGCTGCCACTTTGATCTGGTTTTCATTTATGTCTCTTTGGGTGGGAGGCTTAATTGTCTATGGACATGGGCTAAAACCATAGAGTAAAATTATTTCAGTAAAGTCTGCTCGTGATACTGAGAAAGCTTCTAAACATGTCTGTTTTGTTTGGAGTTGAATCATAACACATTAATGTGAGCATTTAAATTTAACAAAATCATTAGACTAAGAATGTTTAAGACTTTACATTGCTAGTTGGCAGAAAGAAAGCTACAAAGCAATTACTAGCTCAAAGAAAAAGAAGTCTGTTGTAAAAACATACTCTAGCTTGGCTAGGTTTTCTTGCAGTTTTTACTGAATGGTTTGTCTGTGTGACCTTTTTACCCTTTGGTTTGGATGATAGGATATTTTGCAGTCTCCTTAATCTTTGTGGTCATCAGCTAGTTTAAAGGCCCTGTATTTCTGAAGTGTAGCTAAACTGTCCACTTAAATGCTGATGAAGTGAAACTTGCATGTCCACAGCTAGTAGGGTTTGGCTTTATTGGCCTGAATGTATCCATGAAAACTTTAAAAGTATAAAAAAAGAAAAAAGCCATAAACATTCAGAAACAATCTAGCTGAAACACTTGATGTCCTTAAGGGGTTATTTGCATATGTCATATGGGCCTTCCTTAGATGAGGTTTAAGGTATCACACAGTGAAAATTATAGGTTGGCTGGATTTTTCTTGCAGTTTTTACTGAATGGCTTTGTCTGTGTGACCCTTATACTATACCCTTTGGGTTGGATGTTAGTTGGGATATTTTGCAGGAAGCTTAATGTTTATGGCCTTAATCTGTATGGACATCAGCTGATTTAAAGACCCTGTGTTTCTGAAGCATAGCCAAAGTATCCACTTATGTTGTGCTGATGAGGTCAGTAAAAAGTAAAAAGGCAGAAACTTTCATGTCTACAGTTAGTGGGGTTTGGCTTTATTGCCCTTAATGTAACCATCAGAACGTAAAAAAACAAAAAAAAGTCATGCACGTTCAGAAGCCATGTAGCTGAAACACTGTCCTTAGGGGTCGTTTGCATATATCCCATAGGTGTCCATTACAGGAGGTTGAAGTTATGACACAGGGCAAAAACTGTATGTATACGAGAAAGTGTGTGTGTGTGTGTGTGTGTGTGTGTGTATACATATATATGAATCGTGGAGCAGCAACAGTTTTTTTCTGTAGTCAAGGATAAGGAAAGAAGGAACATGGTGTATGGTTTGAAAAAGTGCTGCCAATATGGTCACAAGATCCTGCCACAAGATCTACATGAACTCTCTGTCATGTGTCTAGGGGTTGAACACCTTAATGCAGAGTGCAACATTTCTAAAAGTTTCGCTACTTGGACCTTACTAGAGGGAAGAAGTACATTGGTACTGAAGGAATCGCTAAAGAGAGAGCCCATAAAAGAAAAAAGAACTCGAACAAGGGAGAGAAAAGAAGGGAAAAATATATACTGAGGATACAGATCAGCCTAAACACTGGGAGTTTTCTAACCAGTAGGAGAAACCATGCCAGTGTCCTTGGCACACTTGGATTTACCTTCCTTGGTATTGGCACACTCAGTACCGGTGGAGGTGTCATTACAGGACCCCCACTAGGCCTGACAGGATCTGTGCTGACGCATTGGGTACAGTGTCTTTTCCAGAGGGTTTGGGACCTTTGTAGGTATGCACTTGGCTAAAGCTCACACATGTAGACTCCACTTTAAGGTTTTCTTCATTGGTGGTCAGCCGCAGGGCCCTGCTGCATTGGTGGTCAGGTCCCTGCCTTCAGCACAGTATCAGGCTTCTGCTCCAATGCACTCATAGTTGATTTCATCCGTGAGTACCTTGGCTAGAGTCTCTGCACCAAGGAGGTCAAGGATCTTTTTACCTGAAACAGGCACCCACTCCATTGATTCCCCGTTATACATTGCTGAATTGGAAACTGATGGTCGATCATCTGATGTTCATCGTGTTTCACTGTTGCAGTCATTACACTTGGGTTATCCTGCTGGCAGGCTAGCCGCAGTCGGCCTGAATTCCAAAGTCCTGGTCCGGCGTCGGTTGTTGTCTCCTCTTTCCTGACGTCAGTGTGCCAGGGGTATAAAAGATGCAGCTGATGTCATTTTCTTCAGCCTTCCTTGCCGCGCGGTGCCCGAAGCAAAAGCAGTTTGCAAGTGCCGGTCAGCCGACTCCTGAGATTTTTGAAAACGAATTTCAGATCCGAAGTCTTCAATAAAGCTAAGTACCCCGATGTTCATCGTGTTATCCTGCTGCAGTCATCACACTTGGGTTATTCTGCCGTCAGGCAGTCCCGCAGTCGGCCTGAGTTCCAAAGTCTTGGTCCGGCATCGGTTGCTGTTGCTTCTTCCCTGACATCAGTGCGCCAGGGGTATATAAGAGGCATCCAACGCCATTTTCTTAAGTCTCTCTTGCCGCACGGTGCCCGAAGCAGAAACAGTTCGCAAGTGCCGGTCGGCCGACACCTGATATTTTCGAATCGAATTTCAGTCCGAAGTCTTCAATAAAGCTAAGTACCCCGTTGGGGAACTTTTTCTTGCCTCAGTCCGATTTCAGAAAAAGTTAACAATTTCATTTCTTGTGGGAAGTAAATACCTCATAAAGGACTTCTATTCTTATTGTATTCCTTGTATAGGCCCAGACCACGACATCACAGGTTGTCGGTTTTGTGCTAGGTTTAATAAACGAACTATCAAACGCCGTTTTGACTTTGCACAACATTACTTTGGTAGGAAATTTAATTATATCATGCCATCGGAGCAGCCGACGGCCGGCATGTATAAAAAAACACAAGGATAAGGACTGGCAGCCTAGGAACAAGCCAGACTCCGAGGCCTCTGCTGGGCTTGTCGCCGGTTCTCCGGTTTTCAGTGAGGCACCTACGCAGCCCCTGACGACCGCAGAATTGGAACCCCAGACAGCTGTGGATTCTCAAGCGGAGTGTACTAAGCTGACGCAGCCATCTTCATTAGGCCCTTCCGATGGAGCAGAAGGAGACCCCGGTGCAGTGGAAACACCTTCGGTTGCAAAAGGTGTCTTCAGACTGACTGCACTCACCATTACGTCTTATGCTAAGCTTAAAACTCCATTAAAACCAAAAAAGACTGTACATCAGTCTGCAGTTCAAGGCCCCATGCCTAAGAAACTGATGCTTAAGATGGCTGAAGATTTGATTACCCTAATCAGGGGTTCCCATCCCCCTCCAGATAAAAGACCAAGACAAGTGGAGGATTATGCTTCCTCTGACCAGGTTTCAATTTCCTCAGATTCTTCTGAGAAACAGAATTACACTTTTCCCCCTTATGAAGACTCTGATGCTGAAGACTCTATCCCCTCAGCATCTCCCCCTGAAGACTACTCCTTTGGGGAAACTTCACATACCATGAAGGAACATTTCCACTGGGAAGGCCAGGACTACTCTGATTCTAAGAAAAGGCTCCGAGAGTTCCTTTTACTACCCCAGCACAGACCACCTGCTATCCCACCAGTTTTAGATATTGTGGATGATGTTTACTTGGAGTCTAGTCTAAATCCAGAGACTCTACCTCCTGCTCCAGCCAAACCAGACAGATACTACAGAGTGCCTGACTCCCACAATTTCCTTTATAAAAGCCCTGAAACAATTTCCCAGGGTCCCAAGGGGGCTAAAGCTTCTATGGCTAAAAATTCTGTGCCCTCTGAAAGGGATTCCAGAGCTCTAGATAGATGGGGAAAGAAAATGTACACCTCAGCAACTCTGGCTATGGGAGCATTAAATTGTCAGTTTCACATGCTGAAATATCAGCAATTCCTAATGTCTCGATTAAAGCAAAAAGTGAGCACAGATAAAGAACAGTCTGAATTCAAGGAAATGCAGAATCTGTTGCATGCAGCTGAACAGGTGGGCAAACGTACTTTACAGTGTGGATTTGATTCATTGGAAGCTTCCTGTAGAGCAGCTGTTACTGGGTCTGTCATAGCCTACCTATTGGGGGCACCTGACATGTGGGGCAAGAAAAACTGAAGAAAATGGCGTCGGATGTCTCTTATATACCCCTGGCGCACTGACGTCAGGGAAGAAGCGACAGCAACCGACCGACACCGGACCAAGACTTTGGAACTCAGGCCGACTGCGGGACTGCCTGGCGGCAGGATAACCCAAGTGTGATGACTGCAGTGGGGTGAACACTCGAATATCTACATTTATGGTAGGTACAAAACTGTACTTTGGGGAAACTTTTTTCTTGCTCCAGACCAATGTCAGAAAAAGTTAACAATTGTATTTCTTGTGGGAAGCAAATACCTCATAAGGATTTTCATTCTTACTGTATTCCTTACCTAGGCCCTGACCACGGCGTTGCTAGCTGTCGGTTTTGTGCTAGATTTAACCAACGCACTATTAAGCGTCAGTATGATTTTGCCTTTCATTACTTTGGCCGAAGGTTTAATTATATAATGCCATCGGAACAGCCGACGACCGAAGTTTATAAAAAGCGCAAGGAAAAGGACAGGCATTCAAGGTCTAAAACCGACGCCGAGGCCTCTGCTAGGCCGTTCGCCGGTTCTCAGTGAGGTTCTTTTGCAGCCCCTGACGCCCGCTACCTCAGAGCCACAGGCCGCTGCCGACTCCCTTGTGGAGACAGCTAGGCCCCTGGATACTCAAGGAATTGGACACTCGGAAACTATTCCCTCAGATGGGTCCAGAGCCACTGAGCAGGCATCGGCTTCTGAGGGTGTTTTCAGACCTACACAGTTATATGTTAAGCCAACCTCAGCTTCCAAGGCAAAGACTAAAACAGCTTTAAAGACAAAGAGACAAGTACAGCATTCTCCTGCACAGACTTCCACGATGCTTTGCCACAGATGGCCTGCACCTGTCGCCCCTAGGATTCCGGATACTGGCTAAGGATCTTGCTGCCCCTATAGTGCCTTTTTTAGGCAGGGTTCAAGTAACAAATTCACCACCATAACAGGAACAGGCAAGCAAAAACTGAGGGTAATGCTACTCAGTGCTAGAAGTCTAAATTTCAAAATGCACTCACTTGAGGCACTCCTTAAAATGGAGAACATAGATATCTGTGCAGTGACTGAGAGCTGGTTCAAGGCTCCAGAGAGCACTCCTGCACTACCAGGCTATAACTCTTAGCACACTTTTTGGCCATCTAACCTGGACCGAAACACCAAAGGTGGGGGTGTGTCCATATTCATTAAGGATATCCACGCCTCCAGGCTAGTTGCTCAGCATAATTCATCCGAGGTTATCCAAGTGCAGCTAACTCTTGGCAAAACTGCAATCCAAATTGTAGCTTGCTACAGATCCCCCACCATGCCCCAGGATTCCCACTCCTCTTTTCTTGATGTACTGGAAAATATTAGGGTTAAACCAAACACCCTAATAATGGGCAACTTCAACTACCCCACCATTAACTGGGAAAACTACTCATGTACTAACTCCTTAGCGCAACGCTTTCTGGAATTCATAAACTCCAATGCCCTAGATCAACTTATCCACACCCCCACCAGGGGCAGCAATATCCTAGACCTAGTCATTACCAACATGAGTGACCGGTGTTCCACACCTGAAGTAAATTCCTCTTTGGTCCGATCCGACCATAAACTAATCACCCTTGATGTCCACATCCCACTCCCACCCCCATTAAGGAAACCACAGTAAGAAATTTCTCCAAAGCCAACTTCATGCTTCTTAAGACAGAAGTATTGAACTTCATGACACCCATGCAGATGGGCAATACAGTTACGACTACTGAATCCTACACAAATGCACTGTATAAGCACCTACACGAGTGCATGGATCGTGCTATTCCAAACAGAACCAAGACACTGTCCTCCAAAAAAAGGAAGCCAAACTGGTGGTCCCCTGCCATAAACAAACTGTACAACAGAAGGAAGAAACTGTTGCAAAAGAGAGTAAAATCCCATGAGTGGAGGAGCTCCCTGGTCAGCCTCAGTAAGAAGCTGAGATCCCTTATAAGATCCTCCAAAGCTAGCTACGAAAATAAATTTGCCACTAATTCCAAGGACAACTACAAAGCATTCTATAGCTATGTCAAGAATCTCAATGGCAACACCCAGATCTGCTCTGAGTTACAGCACAAAGGCATGAAAATTACAGAACCAACTGATATTGCCAACATCCTGGCAGATAGGTTCATTGCTAACTTTACCCCCCCTCACCCCCTAAAGGGCCCATATCTATACAGGAAGAATGCAGAGTCCCTGTAATCACAATTACGCAGGTGAAAGCTGCACTCTCTAAAGCCAAAAACACAGCATCCATGGGACCGGACAACATCCCAGGCTGCGTTTTACACGAACTTCAGAATTAACTGTCTCCCCACTTAAGCATAATAAAAAACAAAGAGAGCACAGCACAGCAATATTCAAAAAACACCAAAATAAGGAAGCAATCAAATGGTGAGATGAAAGCGAAAGTCCTTTTAATCCATTTAATACATCCGTCCTGGTACCGCGGCAATTCGCCTTCAGTGTAACAAATAACCATATGAACACATCCTCTTTTTATATACTCATCAATTAATCTATTAAATAATTATTTCATTATGTCATTAACCCTGTTAATACTTACACTTCAAATACCCTTAAATACAATCAGAAAAACATTTTATATAAAGCAATACATGCTATATTGCATGTTTCTATAAATTACTTAAAACTGAACTGTATGAAAGACAATACAAAATTGTGCTAAATGCATATTAATTCATTTGATTGCTTCCTTATTTTGGTGTTTTTTGAATATCCCCACTTAAACACCATGTTCAATAATAGCCTCGCATCAGGCTTTGTGCCCACTGAATGGCGCACAGCAACAGTTATCCCACTCCACAAAGGGGGAGCCACCACTGATCCCGGGAACTATAGACCTATTAGCCTGACGAGCCTGGTCTGCAAAGCCATGGAACGTATCATCATGGAACTCATAAACAAAGACATTGGTAACCTCCAAACTCTGGATCCCACCCAGTTCGGGTTTGTGAAAGGCAGATCATGCCTCCTGAACCTGATCGACTTCTTTGAGATAGTCACCAAAGCCATAGTTGAGGGTAAAGTGGTTCACACAGCCTATCTTGACCTTGCCAAGGCTTTCGACACCATCCCCCATTCTGGAATTATAGCTAAACTCAGTAAACTAGGCATAAATCTCTACGTCACAAGATGGGTTGCCAACTGGCTCACTGACAGAACCCACACTGCAAAAGTTGCAGACTCCAAATCTGACCTCAAACCAGTGACAAATGGAGTACCACAGGGTTCAAGCCTGGGACCGCTCCTGTTTGGTATCTACTTCTCTGAAGTACAGACTAACACAGAAGGCCTCTGGCTAACGAAGTTCGCAGATGACTGCAAACTAGGAGCCATAGTCAAGTCCCCAAATAATGTGAACATCCTACAGAAGGGCCTCTGTGAGACAGATACCTGGTGTCAGAGCCATGGCCTCAAGCTCAATGCCAAAAAGTGCAGTGTCATCCCCTTTGGTAAAAACTATGTACCCATGAAATACCACATAGGCAGCAATCTACTTAACACCGAATGCGTGATAAGAGACCTTGGGACCCAGGTGGGCAGTAGTCTCTCCTTTGATAGCCACATCGCCACAGTAGTCAGGAAGTCCTTCTACGTGGCACACCTCATCATAAAAGGGTTCTCATCCAGGAAAAAAGAGGTCATCGTTACCCTCTACTCATCACTCATTAGACCCATTATAGAGTACAACGCCCCTTTTGGAATGTACCTCACAAGACATCTGCAGCAGCTGGAAAGGCCACAGAAGTACCTCACAAAGAGGATTACTGGACTCAAACAAATGCCCTACACTGACCGCCTCAAAAAACTCCAGCTTTACTCCGTAGCATATAGCCTACTCAGAGGTGATCTCTGCCTAACATATAAAGCTATGTCAAACCCAGAGCTGTTGGACATGCTACACCTAAAGAAATCCCAATCCCTCCAAGCTACACGCTCTAGGGACCTAAACCTTGTCACCACAATAAACAGTACATGCTGGAGGGATAGATTCCTATCCCAGAGACTTCCCGTACTCTGGAACAGGCTACCCATCTATGTCAAGCAAAGTTCTTCATTAGCACTCTTCAAGAAAAATCTTGATGAGTGGATGGGAAATAGGAAATACACCCCAGGGATCACTTCTGTGTGTCTGCTCGTCAGTGGCACAGGAAAATAACTTTCTTGGGTGGCGTAAGCCAGGGAACCTTGTTAGCTAGGCTTGCGTAGGTCCTTGGGCCGATAGTCTAGTACCTACCTATGAACCTAAGAAACAGATGCTTAAAATGGCCGAAGACTTAATTACTTTGATTAGGGGTTCCCATCCCCCTCCTGATAACAGGCCTAGGCAAGACACAGACTGTGATTCCTCTGATCAGGTTTCCATTTCCTCTGACTCCTCTTCAGAACAAGGATACTCTCTGCCTCCCTATGAGGATTCTGATGCTGAAGAATCTATTCCTTCAGCTTCTCCTCCTGAGGATTATTCTTTTGGTGAAACCCTGCATATCATGAGGGAGCATTTCCGTCGGGAGAGCCAAGATTACTCAGAATCAAAGAAAAGGCTCAGAAACTTTCTTCTACTACCCCAGCATAGACCTCTTGCTATTCCACCTGTTCTAGACATTGTAGATGATGTATTCTCAGAGTCCGGCCTGTCTCCTGACTCTTTGCCTCCTGCACCTGTTAAGCCAGACAGATACTACAGGGTTCCAGACTCTCATAAATTTCTTTATAAAAACCCTGCTGCTGACCCAGAAACAATATCTCAGGGTCCCAAAGGGGTCAAGGCCTCTACTGCTAAAAACCCTGTTCCCTCGGATAGGGATTCTAGGTCACTGGACAGATGGGGGAAAAAAGTTTGCACTTCTGCTACCTTGGCTATAAGGGCTCTAAATTGTCAGTTTCATATGCTTAAATATCAGCAATGCTTAATGTCACTGCTAAAACAGAAAATGTTGACAAATTCTGAATGTTCTGAAAACAAGGAAATGTAGGATTTATTGTATGCAGCTGAACAAGTGGGAAGCATACTCAGCAATGTGGTTTTGATTCACTGGAGGCCTCTTGTAGGGCCACTGTTACAGGTTCTGTTATTAGAAGGCATGCTTGGTTAAAGGAACAAAACCTGCCTGATCATGTTATTGCAAAATTATTGGATGCTCCATTACAGCATGATACTTTGTTTGGTGTTAAGGCAGAAGAGGTGTTGAAGAAAATAGAGGATAAAGCAAAATATATGCAGACAGTTAATGATTTCTTACAGGTACAACCTCCCAGATTTAGCAGGAACTGGCCTTCTAAGAATTGGTCCTTTCCAGTGTTTAGACAGGCCACAAAGAGGCAGATACAGATGCCCTAGAGACAGACAACAACCCCAGGGCTCATACAGGCCCAAACAATGGGGTGCTACTCCCTCCAAAAGCGGAGAAGACAAATCACAGTCATATAGGAAACAGTCCCAATGACTTTCCTCTGCCAATGCCAAGCACTTATCTTTTGGCAGCACCCTTGGGGGAAAGCTAGCACATTTTTCACAAAATTGGCACATGATCACCCAGGGCAAATGGGTCTTAAACATAGTCTCTCAGGGCTACGGGTTCCACTTTCATACCCTTCCAAAGGCAAAAGGTATGCCAGACCTGCCACACAATCAATGGGCAGAGGCACAAAAATAAGTTTCATCTCTCATGGACATGAGGGCTATTCAGCCAGTACCACAGCAAGAGCAAGGACAAGGATTTTACTCAAGACTTTTCTTAGTACCCAGAAAGGACAAAGCTTGGAGTTCAATTCTGGACCTGTCTATTCTAAGCACTTTTCTGGACGTTCCAAAATTCAAAATGTTGACTCTGCAGCAGCTTCTGCCCATGCTGGGCAAGAAGGTTTGGCTTGTAAGGTTGGACCTCAGAGGCATACCTGCATATCCCAATCAGACAATCTTGCAGAAGATACCTCAGATTCATAGCTGGCTCAATGCACTACCAGTTCTCTGCACTGCCCTTTGGCTTATCTACTGCGCCCAGGGTCTTCACAAAATGCCTGGCACCAGTAATTGCATTGCAGACAAAGAGGAATTCAAATATATCCCTACTTGGACGACTGCCTTATTCAAGCAGAGAACAAAGACATTCTACTAAAGCATCTGGCGTTTGTAAAAAGATTGCTAATTTGCCTAGGGTACACAGTAAACAAAAAGAAATCAAAACGAGTACCCTCTCAAGAGATAATATTCCTGGGTGCAAGCTTAAATACAACTGTCCAGATGGCTTATCTCACGCCAGACAAACAAAGGTAACTGACTTCATGCTTCAAAAGCATGGCAACGAAGACCCAGTTATCTGCAAGAAAAATTCTGCAGGCTTTGGGCTTCGTGGCATCCTGCATTCTGCTAATTCCATATGCAAGACTGCATATGAGGAAGCTACAATGGTACTTCAAAAGTGTTTGGACTCAACATTGCCACAGCCTGGAAACATTAATTACTCTCATTCCCTGCCTGCAACAGGAGTTTCGATGGTGAGCACAGGCCTGTCACCACAACAAGGGACAGCCATTCACCTTACCCACAGACAGGCAGACGCTAACAACAGATGCATCAGATTATGCCTGGGGGGCCCACATGGCAGGAAAATGTATTCAGGGCACATGGCCCGCAAGCCAAATGCATCTTCATATCAATCAAAAAGAGATGCTAGCTGTACAGAATGCACTGACAGCCTTCAAGGATTTACTTCATCCAGGACAACTGCTGATAAAAACGGACAGTACTACAGTCATGCGGTACATAAACAAGCAAGGAGGCACACATTCCTACCCCCCTCTACAGACAAGCCATGATGTTGTGGAACACAGCATTGACTTATCAAGTGCACCTGCAAGCACAATTCCTGCCAGGAAAAACAAATACTCTGGCAGACGAACTAAGCAGAAACCTCATGGACCCTCACGAGTGGAAACTAGATCCACAAGTCGTCAGCATGATAACAAGGAAATGGGGATGCCCAGACATATATCTATTTGCCTCCCCTCAAAACTGCCAACTACAGAGATTCTGCACAAGGACTTATCACAAACAAGCATGGAAAGTGGATGCTCTATCATTCAGCTGGAAAACCCTTGCAGTTTATGCCTTTCCTCTTCTGTCTCTCCTCCCCAAGGTACTCCTAAAGGTCAGACAAGAGAAGCCAAAAATTATACTGATTGCCCCAGACTGGCCACGCCAGCACTGGTACCCAGTCCTAAAGAACTTGTCTCAAGGCCCAGCCTGGACGTTACCTCAAATTCCTCATCTACTGACCCAGCAAAACAATCAGATCCTGCACAGCCAACTCAGAACACTAAATCTGGCTGCATGGCGGATATTGTAACGACTTTGGACACACCTCTTTCTAAAGCAGTTATGGATGTTATTTTGGAGGCCAGGAGGCCAAGCACCAGAAAATCTTATGCAGGAAAATGGAAGAGATTTTGTGCTTAGAACCAGGCACAAATGGAATTGACACACTTGTACCAAATATTCCTCAGATTTTACAATACCTAACTGAGATGCTGGACAAAGGCCTATCCTTCTCATCAATTAAGATCCACGCCTCTGCCATTTCAGCTCATTACAATACGGACCCACCTATTTTTTCGCATCCACTCCTGAGGCAGTACCTCAGAGGGGCCAAAAACATAAGACCTCCAAGGAGAGCACCAGTACCTACACGGGACCTCAATTTTGTCTTGGAAAAGTTCACACTGCCTCCTTTTGAGCCAGCCAATACAGCTGACATAAAGTTCTTATCATGGAAAACAGCTCTGCTCCTAGCAATAACTTCAGCAAGAAGAGTCTCAGAGCTACAGGCATTAATGGCTGTGGAAACTTTTATTATTTTCCATCCGGACAGGGTTTCTCTAAGGACAAACCCAACATTTATGCCTAAGGTAGTGTCCAGTGTGGCTCAAAACCAAACTTTTCATTTGCCTACCTTCTATCCAAACCCACAGAATAAAGGGGAGAGACTTCTGCATTCTTTGGACATACACAGACAGCTACGTTTCTACTTGGACAAAACTAAAGCTTTCAGAAAGACTGAGCAACATTTAGTGGCATATGCTGCAGGGTCACAAGGAAAGGCTATTTCAAAGCAGACTGTTTCAAAATGGATAGGCCACTGCATTCGTTTCTGGTATTCGCAACATGGCAAATGACTGCCTAAGGGCATTAGGCCACATTCTACCAGAGCAGCAGCCACTTCAGCAGCCTTCCTCAGAGGAGTACCAACCAAGGATATTTTGGAGGCTGCAACTTGGACTTCAGTGCACACTTTTACAAAGCACTACCACTTACCTCTTTACTCTAAATCCAGAGCAGGCTTTGCCACTGCAGTTTTGCAGGGCCTCATAGCCACTCCTAATTCTGTTTAGGCCCAGCCACCCAACATCAGCTTTGGGATTCGACCCAAGTGTAATGACTGCAACAGTGAAACGCAATGAAAATTGTACAGTTGTGTACCTACCATAAATGTAGATGTTCGAATGTATTCACTGTTGCAGTCCAGGTTACCCTCCTCCATTCCCCTTTTTCATTGCTGGGACTTCTGTACCTCTCTATTCTATACAACCTATGTGGTGTATTTGCTTGTAGATGAAGGTAATGTTTATGTTAATGCATGCTTTTTTATAAGTACAATTTTTAGCCTACCCTTTTGGGGGCACCTGACATCTGGGGCGAGAAAAACTGAAGAAAATGGCGTTGGCTGCATCTTTTATACCCCTGGTGCACTGACGTCAGGGAAGAGGCGACAGCAACCGACGCCGGACCAGGACTTTGGAATTCAGACCGACTGCGGGTAGCCTGCCAGCAGGATAACCCAAGTGTAATGACTGCAACAGTGAATACACTCGGAACATCTACATTTATGGTAGGTACACAACTGTACTTTCCACCTCCATGGGACTTGAACTACATCTTAGAAAAGCTCACTGTTGCCCCTTTTGAACAGGCATCCAAAGCCTTTCTGAAACATGAAAACTGTGATCCTAGTGGCTCTGACATCAGCCAGAAAAGTATCAGGGCTCCAGGCCCTCATCGCAACTCCTCCTGATGTTCTTCGTGTTTCACTGTTGCAGTCATCACATTTGGGTTATCTGCTTGCAGTAGCCCTCAGTCGGCCTGATTATCAAAGTCTTGGGTCTTGCGTCGGTTGCTGTCTCATCTTCCGTGACGTCAGGTAGTCAAGGGTATAAAGCATGCAGCCGACATTGCATCAGTCTTTCTTGCTGTGCGATGCCCGAAGCAGAAGCAGTTTGCAAGTGCCGATTGTCCGACTCCTGAAATTTTCGTTTTTGAGTTTCAGAACCAAAGTCTTCAACTAAAGCTAAGTACCCCATTAGGGAAACTTTTTCTTGCTCTAAACCGATGTCAGTAAAAGTCAATAATTGTATTTCTTGTGGAAAGCAAATACCTCACAAAGATTTTCATTCATACTGTATTCCTTGCCCAGGCCCTGACCACGACGTACCTCGCTGTCGGTTTTGTGCCTTATTTAAGCAACTAACTATTCTTCATCTGTATATTTACGCTTCTAAATATTTTGGTACTCTGTTCGATTATCCAGATATGTCTTCAGTAAGCCATCCGACTACTGACATTCCGAAAAAAACACAAAGATAAAGACAGGGACAGGTTGCCTAGGTCCAAAGCTGCCGACGATGCTTCTCCTAAGCCAGTCGCCAGTTCGCCGGTACCCAGTGAGGTGCTTTCGCAGCCCCTGATACCCACTACTTCAGATTCGCAGGCCTCTGCTGAGATCCATTCAGAGTCCAGTATGCAGTGAGATGCTACAACTGTGGAACCTGCGGATGTCTGTCCCTTGGATGGGTCCAGAGCCGCTGTGCAGGCACCGGCTTCTGAGGGTGTTTTCAGGCCTACTGACTTGCATATTAAACGGACGCCATCTTCTTCTTCAAGGCCTAAAACTCGAACTATGCCTATAAAACCTACACCCAGACCGCATGGTCAGGTCTCTAGGCCTAAAAAAAAATAATAAGAATGGCTGAAGACCTTATTACTTTAATCAGAGGAAGCCAACCTTCCCCCTCTAAGAGACCTAGGACTGCATTTGCTTATGATACTTCTGAAAAGGATTCTGAAATTTCTGTTTCCTCTGATGACCAGGATTTACTTTTATCTACCTATGAGGATTCTGATGCAGAGGACTCTATTCCCTCAGCTTCCCCCCCAGAGGATTTCTCTTTTGGTGAAACCCTGCATACTCTTAGGGAGCACTTTCGCTGGGAAAGCCAGGATTACTCTAATTCTAAAAAGAGACTTAGGGATTTCTTACTCCTGCCCCAGCACAAGCCTTTAGCTGTCCCTCCTGTACTAGACATTGTTGATGATGCCTTTTCTGAATCTAGCTTGGCCCTTGACTCTTTACCTCCTGCTTCCAGAAAACCTGATAGATATTACAGGGTTCCTGACTCTCTCAAGTTCCTTTTTAAAAATCCTACTGTGGATTCTGAGACCATTTTACAGGGACCCAAGGGCATCAAGGCTACTACTGCCAAAAATCCTACCCCCTCTGATAGAGACTCCAGGGAACTGGATAGATGGGGTAAAAAAGTGTATACTGCTGCAACTTTGGCCATTAGGGCCTTAAACTGCCAGTTTCATATGTTAAGGTATCAGCAGCATATCACTGGATTGCTTAAACAGAAAATTATGTTGATTCCTGATTGTGCTGAAAATAAGGATTTACAGGATTTAATGCATTTTGCTGAGCAGGTTGGAAAGCATACTTTGCAATGTGGTTTTGATTCACTAGAGGCATCTTGCAGGGCTGCTGTCACTGGGTCTGTACTTAGAAGGCATGCTTGACTTAAGAAGCAGTCTTTGCCAGATCATGTTAAAGCTAAATTGCTTGATGCTCCCTTAAATCAAGACTGCCTGTTTGGCAACAAAGCCGAAGATGTTCTTAAAAAGATGGAGGAAAAAGCTAAATCTATGCAAACTGTTAAAGATTTCAAGTACAACCTCCAAGATGTAGTAGGCATTGGCCCTCTAAGAATTTGTTCTTTCCTGCCTCTTCCAGGCCTTCTCAGTCCAAACCCAGAACCAGCAGATCACCCAGGCTTCAGTCCCAGGGTATGCACAGGACTAAACAGGGGGGGGGGCTCCCCACTTCCAAATCCTGGAGTGTAAGACTTCCCCCTATGGGTAAACTGTCTCAATGACTTAACTTTAAAACTTCCAAGCACTTCTCAACTGACTGCTCCTTTAGGCAGGCAAAAAACTGGGAACTCTTTACCCAGGACAAATGGATGTTCAGTATAGTTTCCTAAGGATACAAATTTCACTTCCACAAGTTACCAACCCCAAACGGCTGGCCAGATCTACCCCCGAATCAGTGGGCAGAGGCTCAAAAGCAAGTACTCTCTAAAGATTAAAGGCTATTCAGACTGTACCAGAAGAGGAAAAGGGACAAGATTTCTACACAAGACTTTTCCTGGTACCCAGAAAATACAACTCTTGCCGTCCTATCCTGAACCTTTCCATATTAAACACCTTTTTGGTGATTCCAAATTTCAAAATGCTAACTCTTCACCAGTTACTTCCTATGGTAGGCAAAGATGCCTGGTTGGCAACACTGGATTTAAAAGAAGCCTACCTGCACATCCCACTCGGGTAATCTTGCAGAAGATATCTACGCTTCAAAGCAGGCTACATGCACTGTCAGATGTCCGTGTTTCACTGTTGCAGTCATTACACTTGGGTTATCCTGCTGGCAGGCTACCCTCAATCGGCCTGAATTCCAAAGTCCTGGACCGGCGTCGGTTTTGGAATTCAGGACGACTGAGGGTAGCCTGCTAGCAGGATAACCCAAGTGTAATGACTGCAATAGTGAATACACTCAAACATCTACATTTATGGTAGGTACACAACTGTACTTTCTGTGCACTGCCCTTTGGCTTATCTACTGCGCCCAGGGTATTCACAAAGTGCCTAGCTCCAGTCATTGCATTTTGCAGGCAAAGAAATATTCAAACATACCCATACCTGGACGATTGTCTAATTCAGGCAGAAATCCAGGACATACTCTGAATCATCTGACGTTTGTATAAAAGGTGCTAACTTGTCTGGGGTACACCATAAACAAAAAGAAATCACATCTGGTACCCTGTCAGCAAATTATATTCCTGGGAGCAAGGTTGAACACAACTTCCCAGATGGCTTTCCACATGCCAGAGAAACAAATTAATTTGACAACTTACTTCAAACTAATGGCCACAAAAACCCTATCATCTTCAAGGCAAATACTGCCTTGGGGTTCATGGTCTCCTGCATTCTACTAATTCTGTATGCAAGACTGCATATGAGGAAACTACAATGGTATCTAAAAAGCCTATGTTGTCAGGATCTAGAAGCAATGATCCTTGTCATACCTTGCTTACAGTTAAGTTCCTTTGATGGGCAGTGGCCTGCCACCTAAACAAGGGACTACCATTCACTCTACCCCCTGCCGCCCAAACCCTAACAGATGCATCATACTATGCGTGGGGGGCTCACCTGGCAGGGAAGTGCATTGAGGGCATATGGAACCCAAGTCAATTGCACCTGCATATCAATCAAAAAGGAATGTTAACTGTACAGAATGCTCTGACAGCCTTCAAGGACCACGTACTTCCAGGTTAATTAATGGTAAGGACGGACAACACCACTGTTATGTGGTACAAAAACAAGCAGGGGGGTACCCATTCTTACCCCCCTTTGCAGACTAGCCATGGCTCTGTGGAACACAGCCTTGAGCTACCAAGTGCATCTACAGGCTTAGTTCCTGCCAGGAAAAGTAAATACACTGGCAGATGAACTAAGCAGAAATCTCATGGACCCACATGAGTGGAAACTGGAACCAAAGATTTTCAACATGTTTGTAAACAAATGAAGGTGCCCGGATAGAGACCTGTTTGCCTCCCCCCAAAACTACCAATTGGACAAATTCTGCACAAGGACTCCCCACAAACAAACTTGGAAAGTGTATGCTTTGTCCTTCAGCTGGAAAAATCTTTCAGTTTATGCCTTTCCTCCTCTGCCTCTCCTCTCCAAAGTACTACTAAAGATCAATCAGGACAAACCAAGGACGATACTGATTGCACCAGACTGGCCATG
>NC_056735.1:1371088416-1371093416 GCF_019279795.1 Protopterus annectens | reverse complement strand
ACGGTTGCCCAGATCTGCCACAAAATCAATGGGCAGAGGCTCAGAAACAACTTACTTCCCTCATGGATATGGGGGCTATTCAACCAGTACCAGAACAGGAAAAAGGACAAGGTTTTTATTCAAGACTGTTCCTGGTACCCAGAAAAGACAATGCCTGGCGTCCAATACTATCGATTTTGAACACGTTCCTGGACATTCCAAAATTCAAAATGTTGACTTTACAACAGCTACTGCCTATGCTGGGCAAGAACGCTTGGTTAGTGACTCTAGACTTAAGAGGCATACCTGCATATCCCAATAAGGGAGTCGTGCAGAAGATACCTCCGCTTCAAGGCAGGTTTTATGCATTACCAATTCTCTGCACTGCCCTTTGGCTTATCTACTGCACCTAGGGACTTTACAAAGTGCCTGGCGTGAGTAATTGCATTTTGCAGACAAAGAAGCATACTTGGACAACTGTCTCATTCAAGCAGAGAACAAGGACATTGTTTTTCAACATCTGGCATTTGTAGAAAGGCTTTTAACATGCCTAGGGTACACAATAAATGAAAGGAAATCACAACTGGTACCCTCTCAAAAAATTACATTCCTGGGTGCAAGCTTGAATACAACTGCCCAGATGGCTTACCTTACGCCAGACAAACAAAGGCAACTGACTATATACTTCAAACAGATGGTGACAAAAACCCAGTTATCTGCAAGACAAATTCTGCAGGCTGTGGGGTTCATGGCATCCTGCATTCTACTAATTCCATATGCAAGACTGCATATGAGGAAACTTCAATGGTACCTAAAAAGTTTATGGAGTCAACATTGTCACAGTCTGGAAACAGTGATTCCTCTCATTCCCTGCCTGCAACAGGAGTTTCTTTGGTGGGCAGAGACATGTCACCAAAACAAGGGACTGTCATTCACTCTACCCCCTGCCACCCAAACCTTAACTACATATGCATCAGACTATGCTTGGGGGGCTCACCTGGCAGGGAGATGCATATGGAACCCAAAAGAAATGCATCTGCATATCAACCAGAAAGAAATGCTAGCTGTTCAGAATGCCCTGACAGCCTCCAAGGACTTACTTCATCCAGGGCAACTACTGATAAAGACGGACAACACCACAGTTATGTTGCACATAAACAATCAGGGGAGTACACTTTCCTACCCCCTTTGCAGACTAGCCATGGCATTGTGGGACACCGCCTTGACTTACCATGTACATCTTCAAGCTCAATTCCTGCCAGAAAATAAAATACTCTGGCAGATGACCTAAGCAGAAATCTTATGGACCCTCACGAGTGGAAACTGGATCCACAAGTCTTCCACAAGTCTTCAGCATGGTAGCACAGAAATGGAGGAGCCCAGACATAAATCTATTTGCTTCTCCCCAAAATTATCAACTGGACAAATTCTGCGCAAGGACTTATCACAGAGAAGCATGGAAAGAGGATGCCCTATCCTTCAGTTGGAAAAAACTTTCAGTCTACGCCTTTCCTCCTCTGCCTCTTCTCCCCAAGGTCTTACTAAAGGTCAGACAGGAAAAACCAAAAATGATCCTAATTGCTCCGGACTGGCCTCACCAGCACTGGTACCCAATTCTAAGGAATATGTCTCAACTCCCTCCTTGGTGCTTGCCTCAAATACCTCATCTACTGTCTCAGCAGAACAATCAAATTCTGCACACTCTGCTCCAAATTCTGAACCTGGCAGCATGGCTGATCATACCAAAGAAACTCCGGTTAAATCCACAAGACACACTGGAACACAAACCAAGAAATCTCCAAAGGAACTCCAGGCAAAAAACAAAACTGAAGTCAAACTTGTTAAGCAGCAATTTATTTCCACAACGCTTTTCGTTCAACTAATAGCCAAACTTTTTCAGACAAACAGAGCAACCAACACCCACACCCATATATGCATTTCCCTTTACCAACACAACATGTTAAAACTAATTGACATTTAAAGGGACTATACCATAAAAAACTAAACTACAAATCAACAATAAAAAATAACTTTTATACATAGTCAGTCAGATATTAACTACTAGATAAAAAACATCTTCAAATGCTGGACTTGTAAAAAATCTAACTCGGTGAAAATTATTATTAAAAATCCTACCTAAAACTAAAAACTAGTATAAAGTAAAACTAATCCAATGGAAAGGCAAACAATATGAGATATTAACCAAAACATTCACATTTCAAGGTTTATAAAAACTTGCTGTTGATGTCGATGGGGATAGGGTGAAGGTAGATAAATTTGTAGAAAAGATCAATAACAGTACTACTTTCTTGAAGATTACCCACACTTTTGCGGAGGACAATATAGCTTGTCTAGAAGTTTATTTGATGAAGGATTTTGTAAATAAGTGTTTCGTGGCTAGCATCTATCGTAAAGAAACATATTCTAACACAATGCTCCAGTACTCTAGTGCCCACCCTCAACATCAGAAGAAATCTATAGTTAAGGGACATTTGGTTCATGCTGCTCGGATGGTATCAGAAGATGTTAGTTTTGTTGAAGAATGTGAGGTTTTGAAGGACGTGCTCACCAAGAGAGGTTACCCTGAGTCAATGGTTTTGGAAATAATAGAGGAGGTACAAAACAAAAGAAGAATGGGAGTTTACAAACCTATTTTGACAGGGGAAACCATGATGTCTAGTACCAGTTACACTAACACAGGCTCCCTCTCTTTTGTTTCCATTGATGAAAACAATGTGGAGGATAACAGGTTAAGTTTCACGATGAGATTTATTACCCCCTTACAATGTAGAGGCAGATTTAATAATGTGTATCCTGGTGAGAAATTGGGGTTTGTTCAGTTTTGATTCTGACATAATAGGCAAATTGGGTGACAGACCTTACGTCACTTACAGAAAAGGGTATAATTTAAAGAATATTATGGAGATGAGTAGTGGAGGGCGGCCACGGTGGTGCAGTGGTTAGCATTGCCGCCTCACAGCAAGAGGTTCTCCGGTTCGATCCTCGGCTGGGGTGCCTTCTGTGCGGAGTCTGCATGTCCTCCCTGTGGTTGCGTGGGTTTCCTCCGGGTGCTCCGGTTTCCTCCCACATCCCAAAGACATGCTGCAGGTGGATTGGACACTCTAAATTGGCCCTAGGTGTGCGTGTATGTGTGCCTTCTGTGGAAGGTTGGGCGCCAGGCTGGCAACTCGGCACTGTAAAACTCCACTGCCACTCAATGTGCGGACAGTGATCCGCTGTGGCGACCCCTAACCGGGATAAGCCGGAAGAAGAAGAAGAAGAAGAATGGAGATGAGTAGTGGAGTGTGTCACCGGATTGATGGGACTTTTAAGTATGAGGCATGCAGTTGTTGCAGGTATTTGGCAACTGGGGCCAGTTTTTCAATTGCTAACAAAACTTACAGGATAAAGGGAAGATACACATGCTCTTCGAGGTCTGTGGTTTTCCTTGTTTCCTGTCAGCTTTGTCCCACATTTTATGTGGGCAAGACTGAAAGGAAGTTTAAAGAACGGATCTACGAGCATGTATACAGTATAAGGAAGGCTAGGTTAGAAAATGCTGTGGCCAAACATTGTAGTGAAAATCCCACTCACTCTTTTGTGTTTAGGGTTTTAAACCGAATTACACCAGATGTGAAAGGGGGCCCTTATCAGTTACTGTTAGAGAGACAGGAGTTGATTTGGCAGTTGAGGTTGAATTCTTACAGAGCTCCTGGCCTTAATGACAAGGTTTCTCTTTCGTGCATATTGAAATTAAGAAGTTTATTGAGACAGAGCAATGGCCATCTGATGTTTGTGTTGATGGTAGTTGCACACACATTATCGTGTACTTGTCTCCATTTGCCTACATGTTTGTTTGAGATTTAAGCAAGCATTATATCAACAGCATGTTTTTATAAACCTTGAAATGTGAATGTTTTGGTTAATATATATTGTTTGATTTTCCATTGGATTAGTTTTATACTAGTTTTTAGTTTTAAGTAGGATTTTTAATAATAATTTTCATTGAGTTAGATTTTTTTTATAAGTCCAGCATTTGAAGATGTTGGTTTTTATCTAGTTAATATTTGATTGACTATGTATAAAAGTTATTTTTTATTGTTGATTTGTAGTTTAGTTTTTTATAGTATAGTCCCTTTAAATGTCAATTAGTTTTAACGTGTTTGTAAATAGAGATGTATATATGGGTGTGGGTGTTGGTTGCTCTGTTTGTCTGAAGACGTTTGGCTATTAGTTGAACGAAAGGCGTTGTGGAAATAAATTGTTGCTTAACAAGTTTGACTTCAGTTTTGTTTTTGCCTGGAGTTCCTTTGGAGATTTCCTGGTGTGTGTTCCAGTGTGCCTTGTGGATTTAGCATGGCTGATCATGCAATTATTCAAACAACACCTCTCAGTAAATCTGTTATGGATGTCATTTTGGAAGCCAGAAGGCCTAGTACTAGAAAATCTTATGTTGATAAATGGAAGAGATTTTGTGCTTGGAACCAAGCACAAGGAACGGACACAGCAAAACCAAATATCCCTCAAATTTTACATTACTTGACTGAGATGCTTGACAAGGGCCTATCCTTCTCTTCAATAAAAATCCATGCCTCTGCCATCTCGGCTCATTACAACACGGAGCCTCCCATCTTCTGTCATCCTCTGTTAAAGCAGTATCTTAGAGGGGCCAAAAATTTATGGGACCTCAATTTTGTGCTGGAAAAACTCACCCTGTATTCTTTTGAACCAGCAGCTACTGCGGATTTAAAGTTTTTATCTTCGAAAACAGCTTTCCTTTTGGCAATCACTCCAGCAAAAAGTGTTTCCGAACTACAAGCTCTCATGGCTGTGGAGCCTTTTATTATTTTTTACATGGACAAGGTGTCCCTCAGGACCAATCCTTCCTTTATGAATAAGGTGGTATCCAATGTGGCTCTAAACCAAACTATTCACCTGCCAACATTTTACCTAAATCGGCAGAACAAGGGGGAGCGGATTCTGCATTAATTGGACATACACAGACAACTAAGATTCTACTT